>NC_070646.1:2748501-2952616 GCF_947347685.1 Pleuronectes platessa
GTCCCTCCAGGGGGCCCTCCCCCCCCAGTTGGAGAGCCGCTGCCTTTGTCTGATTTATTTTTAGCAGTGTAATTTGTCGACATCCTCATTCCAATTTAATGCTAACAATTGATTCCATGTTTTTTTCCTTCTCCCCACCAGGTGTTGAGCTCGCTGGCGTTCGACACTCACTTTGAACCTTGTTTCCCAAAACCCATTGCAATCTGACGACTCCCCATCTATTCACAATGAAGCGTGAAACACACAAAACAATTTACATATTTAAAATCTCATGAGCTGTACTGCAGCGTGTTTGCCTGGCTGCTGGACTATTATCAAGACAATCATATTTTCACCTTCTCAAAACACATTGATAGTTTTGAAATGATGCGACAGAAAACACAGCCGTGCTTTTCCTGACTGAAGAAGAACTTTTAAAACAAAATACAAATAAGTTTAAAAAGCAGTTGAGTCTTGAGCAAACAGAGGCTGAGGCATTTGAGTGGAGATGGAAGCAGGAGGAGTAAAGCCAGGGTGTTGTTTAAAGCTCCACGGATGGTCAGACACATTTGTAAAGTGTGGATGAGCTGCCACGGAGCAGCACTGCAGGGACAGTGGCTGTGTTTGCAGGGACAGGAGTTAAGTGAGATCACAGGGCGAGCAGAGGCCTGGCAGGAGGATGGGAGAGAGGCTGAGGAGCAGGGGGGGGGGGGGGTAAGGAGCTGAGGAGCGAGGAGGAGGAGGAATTCTTTACAATTACAGCAACAATACTGAGAATAATATGAACCTAAAAATATAGTTTTTTAAATTTTAACCTCTATTGGGGAGAGGAAAGAAAGTTTTTTTTTGCTGTGATGTTTGAAAAATAATTTGAAATGTGTATTTTGACTTTTAAGTTTGTTAAATAGTCCTTGCTCTTCCTCTGTGTGAGTGTGAAAGTCCATAAACCGCTGCCCCGACATTAACCTGCTTTATTCCCCTCGCCCTGAAACACAAACTGACTGAGCCCAAAGTGACCCGGCACAGTCCTGAGGCACAACTGGAGGACACACACACACACGCACACACACACACACACAGTCATACACAGTGCACTTCCCCACAGTGGCGTCATGCCGGGCGAAGCTGTGTCAGTTGTGATCGGCTGCTGTGAACAGAGAGCAGGTGCAGCAGCTACAGACGAGCAGCGTCTCTCCCTCCACCTCTAACTCTCTCCTCCCCTGCTACGCTTTTTATTCCCCAAACAACTGTCACGTTAAAGTCAACCAGTTAACAACAAAACACACAAATAAAAAATGTCTGTCATGATCACTGACTCATGATATTTGTATGAGCTAGAAAGTCTCTCAGTACAGTGAATATCTCTGACAGTCCTTTAAATTCTATCAAACTGCACTTCATAGATATTCCTAAATATATTATTTATAGTATTTCATGAAGATCTGATGATTATTCTCTGGGGAAACAGTGGAAATGAGGAAAAACACAGTTGTTAGAGAAAGTGACAAATCTGGATCCGCACCCAAACGTTCTCTGACGCATCCTTTTCCTTAAGTTTTGAGTAAATCCAAAACAAAAAAAACACACAAACCAACCGACAAACAAACGGACGGGGGTGAACACATAACCTAGTTTATTATATATATACATGTCTGTATCTAACCCTAACCTACCGATGTTAAACGTGTTATCGGGTTAGAAACCGGTCGTGCTTGAGGTCAGGTTAAAAGCTTGTTAACACGTGTGTGTGTGTTTGTGTGTGGTTGAACACAGGAGTGTGTCGCCACTGGTGTGTGTTTACATGCTGGCAGTTAAAAGCAGGTCATTGAGGTAATACCTCAGGGTTTCATTGATGTCGATGACGTCCACTGGGACGAGCGTCCTTGATGGGAAATGTCTCAAACTGAGGTTTTCTTCTGCTGCAGAGCTTTGTCCCGTCCTGCACACGAGATACAACGACAATCATTTCCCCCGTACTGGTGTGTGTGTCTGTCCGGCCGCATGCTGTGTGTGCGTGGCTGTTTTGTTCTGTCTTCAGGGGAAGGTGGATGAGGTATCTGATCTTGAGGTTGACATTAATCAGTTTATAGGGTCACGTATGAAAGGACGAAGAGGAGAGCGGGGAGATTTATTCGATTCCCGTCTGTCTGTCATTGCTCCGGTGGGACAGGCCGGTCAGCGCGTGTCCGTTATGACCTCATTGTTTTTTCGGGTCACTCTCGGGGGCGGTGTGCAAACAGGAAGTGAGGACAGAGGATGACAGCACAGGGACAGAGTGAAATGAGGAGAAGGTGAAAGGAACAATAGAATAATAATGACTCAACGTCCGACTGTCTGTGGATCAATGATGATCAGCTGACTTGTCTTCTTGTGCAAGTCAAACAGAGATATTCATGATGCACCCTGGGGATCAATTAACTCTTTAATGACTCTGTCAGGTAACACTTTTAATCCGTGCAATTAATTTGTCTTGAAATCAGATAAAGCAGAATGATTCATGGATCCTCATGGAAAACGTTGGGCACATTAAAGTGAATATTGTGCGTAAGGAGACTGGTGGGCCTTAGTGGAGGTGACCACTGTTCCCAGTTCTGTTCCAGTTTGTATGTGATACCAGAGCTGTCAGTCATCTGCTGAGGGACAGTGTCTGACTTTATATCAACACAAATAATAATTGCAAATAACCACCTACTATTCACAAGGGTGGTCTTACTCAGTGCTTCTCCCTGATCTGCACATACACACAAACCCAAATGAGGGGGGGGGGGGGTCGTCCCCAGTTCTCCCCCTCCCTCCTGTTCTGATACCTGACCTCCAACCTCCAGCCCACCACAGGGCTGATGATTGACTGTGTGAGGCCTCTGAGAGGATGTGGTCAGGTATGGGGGCCTGTGTGTGTGTGTGTGTGTGTGTGTGTGTGTGTGTGTGTGTGTGTGTGTGTGTGTGTGTGTGTGTGTGTATGGTGTGTGTGTGTGTGTGTGCATAAATTTAGCTATTTAATCTCTGGGCAGCAACAGTTTTTAAATCAGGCCTGAAAAGTTTTAACATCAAGTTGCAGAGACCTGAAATATTATTGTGTTGTTTTTTTGTGTTAATTCAATGTTAATCCTTCTTGTTGTATTCACGGCGGCGCTGACAATAAATATTCAAAGCTGAATTATTAAAGTTTTGGTCACTCAGGGTCAGAAAAACACGTTAAACCACAGTCACGATCATAGAAAATACTAACACAACCTGTGTGGGAGTGACTGAGACAACTGGGGCCTCCAGGACAACACAGTCTTTACGACACTCTCACAATAACTTGTTTGGTCTGAAGTGTGAAACTTTCCACAGCTCAAAAGTCTGCAGGTCCGGACCAAACAAGTTTGCTGTCGAACATATTAAATTAAAAATTAAATGCTAAAGTTGCTGCTTGTTTTCAGGAGGAGGAAACAGTCGACTCTAACTTTGTGAGCTGCCCCTGGCAAACCAGTCAACACTGCTTTAGGCCAAGGAGCTAAACGCTTCTTCCACTGTTTAATTTATTCAGCATGTTGTGCAGCGCTCGGTGTCGTGAGACGACTCTCTCACTCTCCTGCTGTTTGTTGTTTCTGCAGATTTCTTCACGGGGCAACTTAAAGACTTTTAACACTTCAAACGATCACATCAGAACTTTATGCTCCAAACTGGATCTGAGCCTAAATATTGATGGAGACGATAACCCACCAGTGTTCTTCATATGGCTTCTAGACCCCCTTAGGGCATAATGCTCCATCATGATACTCTTTGTACATGAATATTATAAACCCGACATATGCTTAAGACTGCACACGGGGACCCGGTCTAACTTTGCTATGAATTATGGGCTGTTTTTAGGGATTTGCACCTGCCTCAGATGAGCTCTGCAGTTTGGTTTAATATCTTTAAAAATAACTTTTTCACTTCTATTCTTCAGGCTAATATCATCTGGCACAATTAACTCCAGCAAATAAACTCCTGAAGTTATTCTAAAGTTCAGTTTTGCTTTGACTAGCTACTAAAAAAGTGATTCACACAGAGATGTTATGATTTCCATGCATCAACTGAACTGGATGTAAACCGGAGAAATAAATGATTCTAGTAAACTTTAAAACTAGTTTCTCTTTTTATCGCACTTAAGAAAAGTGTTTTATGCAGGATCTGTGACATAAAGAACCTGCTGCGCCAGATACCAGATAATATTCAGAGGATTAACGTGAATCATCAAAATCGCTCCGACTTGTTGCATTGGCAATATTTTAATGTGGCTTTAATTTCTATTTAAAAAATGTGGCTGGAAACTAAATCAAGATTCCAAACTCTGAAGTGAGGGCATAAATGTTTGAGCCCGTGTTGATATAATGAGCAGGCAGCGGGTATGAATCATTTCCGTCATCGCAGGTATTACAGTTCTGCGCCCGGGGCCGAGAGCCGTGATTGATAACTCGGCTGATTACGCTTTGCCATCGGGAGCGAGAGGAAGAGAGGAAGAGAGGAAGAGAGGAAGAGAGGAGGAGAGGAAGAGGATGTAATGAGTCTGATGATAATTACTGAAAAACTGATAACGGAATCTTTAATGAATTCGCTGATACCTTCGTCCCAGACATAACAAGACGTAGTTTAATCCCCCGTAAGAAATATTTGGCGTATAAATTAAATCTAGAGGTAACAGCTTCTCTGATAGTTGTTAAAACACCAAACGGATGTTTAAAGATAAATTATTACATTCAGAAGGAGCCATTTCCACAAAGGGGACAATAATGAGGGTCTGATCAGAGGTTCTTAGTAAGTAATTAGGAACAAACATTTTAAAAGGTTAGGAAAGTTAAAGTTAATGCATTTAAAAATAAATGAAATCAATGTAAATGTGAAATCTGCAAGGGAGGAGGCGAAATTAAACACTCACTTCCTGTCGTGAGGCAAATCCCAGCATGGAGTTCAACTGAAATTGCTTCGAACCCTTAAACTAAGCAATGGGGCGTAAAGAAAGAACAAACCAATTATAAATCTGCAGAGTCTGGATCATAACATTGAGGAGGTGAAGAGCAGTTTTGGAAGCAAAATGAGTTGTGGAAAGAGTAACATGTAAATAAAAACATGTTCTATAATTGTCCGCCCCGCCCGTCCGCCCCTTTAGCAGCTTGCTAATCACTGGACCTCGCGCTCCAACTTCAGACCTGACAGCGCTCAGTGGCCAACTCAAGACGTCACAGCGTCTCAGTGAAGTAAACGACGTCTGTGAAAACGCCCCCCACGATGTTACCGACTTAACCGGCCTCTGAAAAGCAGCGTGTTTAGTCTGTCATGTGCATGTCGGCCCCTGCGGCGGCTGTCAGCTGTCATCAGAGAACCAAGCTGGTGGAGAAACAGTTACTGTCGTGAAAGCTAAACGTGCACAGGGTAGGTTAGAGTCTGTGTGTGTCTGTGTGTGTACATATCCTTACAAATGTGGGTGTAACCCTGTATTTTTGTCTTCTTTAAGTGTATTTGTGTATCCATTTTAACAATGGGAGTATTAAGGGGCGGGCACCTACGTGTGTATGTTGTTACTGCGTGTTTTCGTGTGTGTGTGTGTGTGTGTGTATGTGAGTGTGTGTGTGAGTCGCCGTGTGAATGACTCTTTGCTTCCTGATGAGAAAGTCTGTCAGTCACCCTCCAACAGTGACAGGCTGATAATCACCTCCCAATTAGCCAGACACACACCACACGGACACACACACACACACACACACACACACACACACACACACACACGCACACACACGCACTCACACACACACACACACACACACACACACACACTGAGACTTTTGGCACCGAGTCCCTTATTTTAAAAGGATTATTCTGCGCTCTGATGCCACCCACCTGTTTGACCTTTGACCCCCCGTCTCTTCTTAATTAGTTGAACCAGCGTTCACCCTGCAGAGGTGGAGGAGAAGATGGAGACAGCCTTAAGCCGGCAGGTATAATATAACACTAATGGGTTTGCAAAACACCCACTGCAGTCCACCTCTCCAGCGCCATGAATCAATGGAGATAGCGTGCGAGGGAGTGGGGGGGGGGGGGGATGAACGCAGTAAGCGATGGATCAAAGAGCACAAATAATAAAATACACCTTGGAGTGAGAAATAGATTTCAATGAATAGATTTGAATGGAAACAGAGAGGGGAGTTTGGACTATAGGGACGGATTGTTCACAGCTCTCAGAGGAGACGAGACTCCAGAGTAGAGCTGAGTATCAGAGTGTGTGTGTCGGGGGGGGGGGGGGTGATGTGAGATTGTACAAGTACCTTCTTACTGTACTTAAGTAGGTATTATTTTACTTTTACTCCCGAGATTTTAACACAAATATATATCCTTCCTTCCTCAGATCAACGTGAGTCTCAGTTTGCTTTGCACACTTTCACTACTTGCGTAAATAAGCTTGAATTGGTACTTTTACTTTTTAAAACACAAGTACTTCTGCTTGAGGAGAGAATGTACTTCTGCCACCTCTGCTGGACGGAGAGAGAGACGGATAACCGAGAGAATAAAAAACCTGGTGGAGGGAGGTGGAGAGTTGAGGTGAGCTGGGTTTGTGGCAGACTGGTGCCAGCGTCAATCCGACCAGTCTCCCTGTACTGGCCGGCAGATGGGTCCTGTCGTGGTGCCGCCTGAAGGATGGTGTGCCATGCCGACACAAAAACACACACACACACACACACACACACACACACAATGGTCTCTTGCAATTCCACTTCCTCCCTTGCCAGCATGGCCGCAGCTCTGACAGATTGAGAGCAAACAGGCAGGCAGGCAATAAGCTGGGACACCTGAGAGCCCCCGAAGGACCCCCAGCTCTCACTGGCAGGCAGAGGAGACTGCTGGCCACGCTGTGAAACATCAATTAGAGGCTCAGGAAAAAAAAAAGTCTCTATTAAAAGACCAATTAAAGAACCATTACAGGATAATGAGGACGTGTTACCTGTTAGCTCCGACGCCACAAACAATGAATCAGCAATGTCGTCTCATCAGAGAGGTCACATGGTCGGATGAAGGGCGTGCTGACAGTGCACAGGACGTGACACCACAGAGGGTCGTAACTCGTCGTGAGGTCCGTTAACAGACTGGAAATAAAGATGGACGATGCCAGAGTCGGGGGAGGTCCCGCCCATACGCCCGTAAACCAATTACGAGTGAGTCGCAGCTGTCAATCATGATGTTTCACCCTGTTGACACGGGCAGTTAAACATCCATATGTCTAATAGGAACTTATACTTCATATCTACGGCCGCATTATGTGGCTCAACTACACACTGGTGGTATTTACACAGGTTATAAAAAGCCCACACACAGAAATCATCTTTGAGAAAATCGACTTTTTAGTTTGCTCCATGTTCTATCTGCCAACATGGAGGAGGTTCATGACCTATACTGCAGCCAGCCACCAGGGGGTGATCGAGACACTTTGACTTCACTTTTGGGAGCTGTCATGTTGTCCATTTTTATATTCAATAATTGTTTTATGCCAGGTTATAACTACAAACCCATGAGGCTCAATTATATAAACGAACGACATCACAGGGATGAAGAGGAGCAGTGATGAAGAGGAGCAGTGATGAAGGGAGGTGTCGCCGAGGTCGTTAAACATGTTGGACTCTATAAGGGCAACACTCGTAGACTCAAGACTGAGATCGACAACTAATCGCTTAACTATGAAGTTATTTTTTATTTCTGTCCACTCTGAATCTGTGTGTATGTGTGTGTGTGTGTGTGTGTGTCTGTGTGTGTGTGTGTGTGTGTGTTCAAATGACAGACAAAGACAAGTGTTGTCCTTCTGTGTGATATCTCAGCCTCCATCAGGGCCAATCAATACAATCCCTCAGAATTACTGTCACAACATAATGAAACACCCTGCCATACAGAGAACACACACAGCCACACACACACACACACACACACACACACGGTGGAACTTTCTATGCACCTCACTCCTCCCTGACATTTATTCTGTTTATTAAAAACATCTTGTCGAGCTGTGTGTTGTGTGTTGTGTGTTGATTGATACAACACAGCGACTCCATGATGAAGAATTAGACTAAACAGACGTTGAGAGTCTGGTTTCATACAAAGTGATTCTAATGTTTGTAGCGTTGACGCCGCAAACATGGTAACACAACGACTATAATGAATACAACTAACATTTAAATAAACACAATTATTTAGAACAGTGTCAGCAGCAATAACCCGATTCTAAATCTCCAAAACACTGGTTGTGTACTCATCTGACTACAAAGAAAATAAGCAAACCTGTGATATGTGAGTGTGTGATCCTACTTTGAATCCTAATGACTGAACTAGACACTATTACCGTTTATTTGGCCGTGAACACAAACATCACACACAGTTTGAATCAGACTCCACATGTTAATCATCTTAAGTGAAGTATGACGTCCTGAAGGTGAGTGTAATTTATCGAGGCTGGTTGACCTTATCAGAAAAATTGTACCGGAAGAGTTTCATTCGGCTCTTCCATTAAATTATAATCATTCCTTTTTGTAAAAAATGATTTCATCCAATTTGAGATTCATGACGTAATGTCGCTGTGTTACCAGAACTTTGACTTGAGACTCGAGTTGTGTTACCGAGCTGGATGAATAGTTTTAAAGAGAGAGGAAACCTGGATGATCAATTACAGCTGACATGCTCCCCTGTCCTTTAATGATTGGTCGTATAATACGATTAGTTGCATGAATCATTCACTGTATGATTGAACAGATGATTGTGCAGAAGATATTGATATGTTCCTCCATTGAGCATCTTTCTCTTTCTCTCCTCCTCCTCCTCCTCTTTCTCTCTCTCCACATGAGCGAGGATCCGTCCTCGTTACATGGCGGCCGATTGACTTTAGCTGGTAAACAGATGTCATGCACCGCGTCCTTAGGGTCACATTTGTCTTCATAGATACCACGTTGAGACCCAGAGATAGAGATAGAGGGGGGGGGGGGGGTAAACAAGGAAATGGTCAACATGAATAGATAGAGGGGACGACAGGATGGAGAGAGAGTGAAGGACACAGGGACAAACAAACGCAGACGTAGGACACAGACGGATGAGACAAAAAAACTGAGGTTCGGCCTTGTGTGCGCTGTGGGCAGCTGTTGATGGGAGGATGAGACAGAGGATGAGACGGAGGATGAGACGGAGGATGAGACGGAGGATAGGTGCGAGTTGATTGAAGTATCGTGTCGGCCCTGGGAGGACAGACGGCCATCTTTCTCTCGTCCCGTCAACCCGGGAAACGCCGTCCCACCCCCCCTCCTGTGGTCGTAGTCACACGAGACCGCGGTGAGACAGCTGGTCTCAATGTCAGCGGGACGGCTGGTCTGGGATCTGTGGAGGGACACAGCAAAGGAGACAGATGCTGATGACTAATGGCTGTTATTATAGATGCACCCGCCACACAGGTCATATATGTCCTGTACGTCCTGTTTCCTTTTGGTCAAAAAACCTTAATAACCAAATACACCTCTGAGACAGTTATAGCACCCCCTAGTGGTAATTAATTAGTCCATCACCATGCATGGAAATCGACTGTACTACTACCCACACCCATTCATCCTCCTTCCCTCATCCCTCTTGCCGATACCGACATCCCTTCATCCTGTCTTCCCTCCTTCCCTCATCCCGACCCACATTGCTTCATCCTCTCCTCCCTCTTTCTGTCATCCCTACCCTCATTCATTCACTCGTCCTCCTTCCCTGTTACCCAGATCCCTTCATCCTCTCCTCCCTCGTTCCCTCCTCCGTGTATTCTGTCATCCTTCACCCGACGTCCACTCATTTTCTCATCACATTCTGTTGTGGCCTGGTCCTCGTGCAGTGATCGGCTTCATCGTCTAACCTGAGAATAAACAGACGTCATAAGCTCTCGGTAGCGTACACACACACAAACAGAGTCTATGACAAACACACAGAGTCTATGACACACAAACACACACACACACAAACAAGGTAGGAAGGTCACCAAGCATCTCTGGATGTTTGGTCTGGAACCTGCAGCCGCCGCCAGTTCAAACATCACATCAAACCAAACAGCTGTCGTCGGGACTCAGTGGGTTTGTAGTTATTTTTGTTCACACGCTCGCTTGTTGTCACACGAGATGCTTTTATTGGCTGCGTGCAAACTGGTGCACTGACCAGTTTTTTTGTTTTTTTTTACTGTTGTTTACTCGGAAGATGCTTGAAAACTGTGTCGGATGAAAGACGGAGAGAAGGAGAGAAGGAGGAGGAGGAGGAGGAGGAGGAGCTGTTTGGTGAGAAAGCTGAGAGGACAAGCGAGGATAAAAGAAACAGCGTGAAGGGTCTAGTCAGCAGAAATGAATTCAGAATCACAGACACATGTCCTCATTATGTTTTTTCATTTTCAGTTTGAGTGTATTTATATTCTGTCCTTAAATATATATATACACTACACATGTACATATATCAACCTACGGGAGGCCTGGGAAAGAGAAATGTGGAAAGGGCCAAAACAGAAAAGGAGGATAAACATAGACATATGGTGTGTACATACAAACACACATATAACATGGACACACACACACACACACACACACACACACACACACACACACACACACACAAACAAGCCAATCCCATCCCTGTAGCTGACCATCAATCATCACTGACACATTATTAACCATGATAGCTCTGGTGGGTGTATCTATATCGAGAATATGCCTCGGTTTATTCACACACACACACACACAGACACACACACACACACACATACACATGCTAATATGAGCATGCGTGCACACCTCCCCTCTCTCTGTCGTGTTTTTCAAAGTGTCATGGGGCGATCCATCACGCTTTGAGGGGAAATACATTTATAAATCCACGTCTCCTTCAGACTGCCTCGGTCCAAATGGAAGTCGCCTCCGAGCGACTCACTGCTGCTGCCACTGAGCCGATGATCCCACCGCAGAAATGTGAGTCTCGTGACCCACAGACAGAGGAAGCTGATGCACAGGTTGTCTTTATATTAATCATAAATAGAGATTAAAAGTTGTATCTGCCCTTATTGGATCTGCTGCTGGTTAAAGAAACCTAATTTTAGCTCATTTTTAAGGGTTTCGTCTCGTTGGATCATTATTTCCCACTTCAACACAAACTTGAGGATTCCAACTTGTTATCACAGAACTCGACCTTTTCTGCCACGTCTGCACCAAACTTTCATCTCTGATCCAAACCCCTCAATGTCAGAAACAACAAGTCAGCGCTACAGACACATTTCAGTCTGTTCTCATCTTGTTTGGGGGTTTGTTGTGAGTTTTTTTTACCTCATTCTTTTGCTTTGTCTTGTTTGTATTTATTAACTTGTATTGTATTAGTTGTTTTGTGTTTTATCTTGTAGATCGGGAAAATCAAAAGCTGCCCTGACAATCACCTGCTCTCTAACCCTTTCCACCTGAAAACCATTTTGTTGTTACCGGCAGCTTTAATTAAACATCCATCTTCCATGAAGTAATTTATGTTTTTAAAAATGTTTAAATCAAATGTCTTTGCTTTGGCTGTGATTCTAGCCACTGTAGTTAAAACACCAGAGCATGTTACACCTTATTAAAGCAGAAATACACGAGGAAGCTTCAAGGTCGGATCTCGTCCTATTAAAATTCACCCCTGATAGCAATGCTAATGACCACATAAGAGAGGGAGGCTCCTTAATCAGGAGGAATATTCTCCTCATGCTCCCCCGGTTCCAGGAGACGAGGGGCCTCTCTTCATTTGCGGTGTGACAGCTGTGTTGCAGGGGGTGTCCCTGCCGGCTGCAGATGACGGCTGCAGAGAGGCGGTGGAGTGACTGACGACTCGGAGATAGTCCGTCTGTCAGACAGAGTGATGGC
The DNA here is from genome assembly GCF_947347685.1 of Pleuronectes platessa. Classification (NCBI taxonomy): domain Eukaryota; kingdom Metazoa; phylum Chordata; class Actinopteri; order Pleuronectiformes; family Pleuronectidae; genus Pleuronectes; species Pleuronectes platessa. The sequence continues at coordinate 2,760,369 of NC_070646.1, forward strand.
TGCGAGACGCTCGCTGACAGATCAGGCGAGACGAGGGGAAATAAAAAAGAAGAGGAGGAGGAGGAGGAGGACGAGGAGGGAATCCTGGCAGCTCTGTCTCGCAGTCTGGGGGGAGGCTGGGACGAGGCTGGAGTGCCTGTACTTGTTGATGGTGTTTTAAAGATGGAGGTGTGCTCCATTAAGCTCCATTAAGCTTGTTTCAATGTGCTGTTGTTCGGTGATATCAAAGATCGTCTGCAGCTGCTGGCTAAAAGCTTTTAAAAAAATGAATGGATGAATGGATGAAGGATCTGGAGAGTTTCTGAAGAGTCTCACTCAATCACTCACACTCTCCCTGGAGATAAACAAGATATATTAATATTTTGTTTATTGGACTGAACACAGACAATGTTTTGTGGCATTTGTTGCCTTGACTTTTATAAGGAGATTATTCATTGGCTGCATGAGTGTCTGTGCTATAAAACTGTAAAAAAAAAAAAAGAATCCTAACGACTCTCCATATTCATATGGTTGACATTTGTGGTTTACAACTATTTAATATCTGCTGTAAATTGTTCCCCCACAGGCAGAGCTGTAGTAACTCTGGTAATTCACACTTCATAACTCCCCTCTATCAATTGAGGGTGTTTAATGCTCTTTAGAAAGTGTTAGCATGTCTATAAACTAAACTTTAAGCCAATATTGTAAAATAAAACTTAAACTAAAAAAGACTCACCAAATATAATATGGCCGATGATGGCTTGTTAGATACAAGATATTTTAAGTTTAGTTAGTTCTTATAACTCTGATGTATGTTTGTCTGACTTTGGTTTTAATTCTTTATTCAGTCACTTGGAAACATAGTGAAACGTCATGATTGACAGGTGAGACTGATTCACGATTGGTCGGCTGCACTTTTATCCAGGAGCTTAGTTTTTGTGCGATGGGAGGATGTAGAAATTTGTTGTCCATCTTTATTAACAGTCTGTAGAATAAATAAAATGTATGTTTGCATGTTAGCATGGCTCATAGGTCAGACATGTGTATAACTGCATAATAACTGAGTTTTTACATGTATTTACATTGATTACCTCCATGTATATGAATCTGTCCTGTTCATCCGAAGCTAATTGTCCATTTTGGTTCCAGACGAAATTTTAACCTTGAAGCTGTAGAAAAAAGTTAAATATCAGAATATTCTTCACCCTGTGAGCTTCTCCAGAGGTCACACGTGGTTCTCACTCTCAGGTTCTGACTCCTCGGGGCCAAACAGATCCAGAACCAGGAGCGGCACTGAGACACACATTAGCATAAGCCTTTCCCTCTCACTGCCTCTGCTCTCACTCGCTCTGTCCGCCCTTCACACATCCACTGACACGTCCCAGTTCCACCACACTGAGACTAATTGGCCGTCCTCAGAACCAGCGCCTCTCACTCTCTCTCTCTCTCCTGGTCGGGCTCCAGGCGGCTCAGGTTGTGAGTTTGTGCAGCGTTTTGTACTTGACACTGTTTAACGTCGGCGATTGTTCAGTTTGAATAGAAGCCGGAGTTTGTTTTGTGCTCGTGGTGAAGCTTCAGCTCTAAGCTTCTGGTGCCGGTGAAGCCTTGACATTTGTAAAACAGACGTGAAGCAGCTCGTGTGTGTGTGTGTGTGCGTCTCACTTCGAATATTTGTGTTTTGGTTTCAGTTTGAGCTGTTTGTGCACACACACGTCTGTGGAAGGCATATTTTAATGGCTCCTTTGTTTCAGGAGGAAGTTATCCGTCAGAGGAGCTGAAGCGATGGCCACACTTACTCGCACTGTCATCGTTATTCAGCAGGATGACAGCCGCTCGTACTGTACTGCAACCCCCCCCCCCCCCCCACCCATACACACACACACACACACACACACACACACAGGCTGAGGGGAAACAGGGAGCTGAGACTTTTTTACTGGAACAGGCACAGAAAGCAGGAGGAGAGGAAAAAAAAAACGAGAATAGACACAAAGTTGTAAACGGAGAAAAAAAGAGGAGACGAGGCTTAAAGGAAAGTTCAAGCATCATTTTGATGTTTTTTGTCAGTCAGCTCTATTTCCACTCCGGTCTGTCGCTCTGCGGCTGTCGTTTCTTTTTTTCTGTTTGTTCAGTGTGTGACTCGTCTGTCCTTCAGTCTGGCTCTGTGACTGTCTCTTTGCTTGTTGTACTCTCTATATCTTTACCACAGACACACACACACACACACTCTCCTGTCATCTTATCATTGATTAAGAGGACGTCCCAGAGGTCTCAGTTATAATCACCCTCTCAAAACCGTTCATTAACTGTTTAACCACTGGTTTGAACTGGCATGTTACTCGGTGGAGCTCTTTAGAACCTTTATATTCAAGATGAATTAATTATTCTCTGAGAAATCAAGGAAAATGTTGAAAAAAACGCCCGATTTCAAAATGTTGAAGAACATGAAGAGCAAATCTCTGGATCTTTGAAATCAATCCTGTAGTTTTTGTGTTAAAAACAAACAAACCAAGAAAGGGACGGGGGTGAAAACATAACCTCCTGGACAGAGATACTGGACACACATAAACATAAACATTTGCAATCGCTGCCTCCTCCATGTTAGCGGATGGGACATGGACCCAACTCAAAAGTGGGGCATTTATTTTGTCCAATAATCATAATTCAGGATAAAAATGCTGAAACTCTCCAGTACGTGCTCAAACATGAAGGATTCTGATTGGTCCTCTGACCGTCTGTGCCCCGCTGTCCCCTTCCCCTAATTGGCTTCCCGGTGTTTCCTCCCACAGCGATAAGCTCCAATCAACCATCTGCCGTGTCATCGCTCTGCCGTCGTCCTCTGTTCCTCCGCCGTGTTCTCACTTTCCCCTGCTGCTGATGTCAGGCTGCAATATTCCCTCAGAAAACAAAACGCTGTGCATGGAAATAATGTCCACGATTAGTCATGCACTCTCCTTTTAGAAACCGTCTATGAGCCACAACCTGTGTGAAGTTGTGCCTGGGTCTGTGTGTGTGTGTGTGTGTGTGTGTGGATAGGACCTCCTGTGATGGACGTAATAGGCCGGGACAGATGGCCTCCCATCCTACTAACCCCCCCCCCCCCCCCCCCCACACACACACACACACAAACACACACAGAGGAACGTGCCTGAAGCCCGGCCTCTGTGTTTGGTCCTAGTTGTTGTCTCCTGTTCCAGTTCCAGCCTTATTCTGTCGCTCAGAGCAGCGGGAGCGAGTTACATCTGTGCCTGTGATGTCGCGACAGAAATAGAAGAGAAGGCGCCGGCGTTTGAACCGAGCGCTCAGCTCTCTGACATCTGCCGGGTAAAAATAAGCTGCCTGACACGTGGTGAACTCTCTGGTGTTGAGTTTAACATCTGCAGCGCGGTGCAGGTCGGTGCCGTGACCACGGGCGCGCCGGCGGTCGGATGAAATCTCAATTCACTGTTTTTAACCGTTAGACAAACATCACAGTTTGTTTTCTTGATCTGGTTTAAACTTTGGCCTCTGAGTGACTTCACGTGTTGGAATAAAAGGACAAATCCACAGTGAGACACTTTGTTTCCTGAGGTTGAAAATAGAAAATGTCTCTGGTGATTTTGCTCCATCGATGTGCAGCGACCTTATTGAGACATAGGTTCATATACGAGGGAGATGAGACAGGACCCCCCCCCCCCCCCCCCCCCCCCTCGGGTGTCTAGACACTGGTGCTGGTGGAGTGAAGGCAGCAGGTGGTTGATTGTGGAGGGTAATGGTGGCGATGCATTTGTAGGTCAGGAATAGAACAGGACTGATGTGGAGGTTTTGGGGGCTGGATGCTAAAATGTAAAAAAACAGGCGAAGTCTGTAATCTGCTCTTTTTTATTGGACAATCTATGGACAGAATATCAAATCAGGGTAAAATATCTTCATTCATTTGTGTAGTTAAAGTTCAAAATGATGTAAAATCTGTATTTGCTCGCTTCTTATGTCAAGTTTTTCTTTAATCCATTCACCAGATTTACTCTATGATTAAATAAAGCTCTTGTCGTTGATGTTTCAGGCTAATTGAATGAAATGAGCTGTGTTTATATATCGGCCATGTAAGAAAACCAACTCCTTCTCTTGACTGTTTCTTGCTCTGTGGACCCGTGAGGCCGAGCTGCTGGAGACACACTTCCAGGCGTCAGGTTTCTTCTCTGAGGTCCGACGACACTCGGCTCCATTGAGAGGAGCTGTCTGAAGGAACTCACTTGCACTTGACAGAAGAATTGATTGGTTAAAGCTAATCCAGGGCTCTGCTGATGAGAGTTGTCATCGACCTGTCACCAGGTTTGCAGAGGGAGAGGATCAGTGTGTGTGTGTGTGTGTGTGTGTGTGTGTGTGTGTGTGTGTGTGTGTGTGTGTGTGTGTGTGTGTGTGTGTGTGTGTGTGTGTGTGTGTGTGTGTGTGTGTGTGTGTGTGTGTGTGTGCGTGTGTTATCTGCTCGACAATCAAACTGCCTTTATTCTGAAGACAAGAACCAAACCCAGAGGAATCAAAGTGATGGCTTCCACTGTCCGGAGGGAAAACACACACTCCTGCAGGTTGTGTGTCTGTGTGAGTGTGCAGATGTGTGGCTTTTCATGAATATCTGTGTCACTTTGTGGTTTGTTTGTGTGTGTGTGTGTATAAATCAACATGGTGGGTGACTTTTGTCTACCGCTGAAAAATGCTACAGGCTCAGAATAACTGAGGCCACAGTGAAGAAATGACGAAAGCAGCAATTAGAATGTGAGCACCGTGAAATCCTAATGCAATTACACACACTTGTTTCTGCAGGAAACAACAAGAGGATTAAAGTCTAAATGACTCATTTGCAAAGACAAGCAATAAAACAGTCCTCAGCCGTGTTCTCTGAGGTTCAGGGCATATAATGCAAAGTTCGTCATGCATTATTAATGAGTCGCATATTAAAAGTAATATAAGTCCTCTCCATGCATCGGGGAAGGGTGCGATTGATTTAACTCTTCACGCGTCTGGAGCGTCACGTGTTCCCGCAAAGACTAAGACAACAACAAATAACTGTTTATTTACTTGATTGCAATGGAAGATAATGATAACTTTCATTTTTTTTATAACCTTTTACATTTGCAGGTCCAACATCTCTAATATCTAATAGACAAAACACTTATTATATAAATAGACGTTTTTATCTGTATTTGTTTGTTTGTTTGTTTGGATGTTTTTCCACATTTACATTGATTTCTCAGAGAATGATTCATGGATCTTCATGAAAACAATTATTTAAGTTTAGAGGACCCATATTTATGTGTGTGAAATATGATGCAGATCAAAACAAAAGCCATGGGGCCTAGTGAACCAGATTTCCCCCAGAGGACAGTCGAGTCAGTCAGAATACGGTCGCCTGCTCCTCTTCTCTACCTGTAAATAATTCTAACGCCTCATCTCTGTCACATCAAATATTTACGTGTCTCCCTGAGTAATACAGTTTGGATTGATTAGAGGACGTGCCCCCGCGTTTGGACGCCCCGGAGCCGGATGAAACCAATAAGAGAGATAATTAAAGGAAGAGGGATGCACTGGCGTCTTTGTGTTGGCATTTTTCTATTTAACAGATTTACAATCAAAGGGCAGGCGTTCAATTTAACTCAGACACGCCCACAAACAGCTTTCATATCAGCGGGGGGACAGCAAACCAATTAAATCCATGTAAATATCAGAGATTCTCCTCTGCTCGTCGTTATTAGACTCGGTCCATGTGTTCGGGGGCACATGTGCAAAGTCACAAACTTCCATTTCTTTGATTTGGACACTGGTTTCCACAAAGCACATACACGCCATCTAGTGGTCACCTGTCAAGCTGCTTCAGTCCACTGACTCTAACACAGTGAGTGAGAGAAGAGTCAGGTTAGGATGAATGTGCAAAGGACACATTATGGCTGCATTGAAAAAAAGATTCTCTCAAACTCTAAAACCACCCTGGTACATTTAGGTGGAGCGAGTTTAAGCCCGGAGCCATTAGCCTGTGTCCTCGCTGGGTTTCCTTCTGACTGCGTTCCCACAACTTCCATAGAAACGTTTTCCCCTGGAGTCCAAAACCCATTTGAATCAAATTACAGAGCAAAGTGCTGCACACGAGCAGCCGAGCGTTGAGCAGGAGCCGGGGATTCTGGGAGGGATCGTTTGAGGCTCCTGTCAACGCAGCGCCTGTGGGAGGCCGGAGCGCTGGTTGAGGTTAAGAGTGGGTGACCCGAAGTACTTTTAAAAGTTTCACACAATTAGTACTCAAACAAATTAGGTCAGACAGAACAGACATGGTGCCGTGAGATGATGTGTGATAGAGGAAGAGCTGCAGATACATCAGTAATAGATTTAGAAAAATGTTGAACAAATAATGTCAATGAAAGAGAAACATAAACGTTACCTGATAAATTGTATGTAAATTACAACAGTTCTATGTACTCTGGAAGGTCGTGGTTCAGGTACTATTTGAAGTACAATATTAACCAGTACATGTTTCTTGTGTGCAAACAATATTAAAAAAGTGTATCTGCTGTTCAGGCACGTGCACATTAAATGTTTTTTTTTTTTAATTTAAAGTTGGATTCCAATCGAATGATGTATAATAAAAAATAAAGAGCAAATAGCTGCCGAGAATATGAATTCATAATTTTTGAAACACATTTTTCTTATTATGGTTTTCTTGTTTATTTGCTTAGCTTTTTTTTCCTTATGTCTGATTTAACTATTTGCACAGAAACCTACCAGAACATCATTGTCCCCTAAGAGCTCAACCAGTTAAAATGAACTGCCACCAACTGGGTTGTACTGGAAGCAGTTGGTGGGAAAGTGAACTATTGTTCTTACAAAATGAGCCAAGGAATAACAACAGTAAGGAGAAAATACATGTATACTATGTTGTTTAAAACCAAAACAACAGGAGCACAGATAAAGAAATCCATGTGCAGGTTTATTGGCTGTAAACATTCATGGTGTGTTGGTGGATATCGAGGATCAGTGGTGAGATCAGAGAGGTTTTATCAGTTCAGTCTTCATTTCCTCCGTCAGAGAAAAGTTTGGAACATGCGAGTTTTCAGACTTTTTATCCAAGGAACATTCCTCCCTGGGAACTTGATCATCTTATACAGGTTTGAAAAACTCTCCCAGCTGGAGGGGGGGAACCAGTGAGCAGTCCGCTGGTTCCCGTGAAGGCTCCAGAACGAGGAGGAGCAGCGCTGGAAGACCTCGATGTTGACCGTGTGTTGACCCGGCGCCCATCGAGACACTCGCACCAGAATCACAGAAGAAGCAAAACCACAGGTGTGAGGCGAGACGCCGTGGAACACCGACTCGTCCGGCCTCACAGACGCCCCCCTCTCCCAGACCATCCCGGCCCCCTCCGCCACCCCCATGCCGCTGACGCTGCACAGCGCCTGGAGGCAAACCTCCTCCAGCGGCCCCTTGTCCGGGAAACGAAGCAGGATGGAGACGAGCCGCGGCACCGCCCCTCGACGCAGCAGCAGCTCCTGCTGCTTCGCTGGAGGAGAAATAATCATTCAGAGTTTGTTCACTTTACTTTTTATGTCTTATAAACGTCACTATACCTGAAGTCAGTCTCAGCTGTCAATCAAAATGTATCACGCCATTTTTATAGCTTCAAATAACCGCCATCTTTGAGAAAGAAAATCAGGTACTTGTCCGATAACATGGAGGACATGTTATCGGACATTCGGAGCCATCATGTCGTCCATCTTTATGTACAGTCTATGGTTTGTTTCCAAGCCGCCTGTTACAGCCATAGATATATATATAAAGGCTAGATGTCTCGGCCAACGGAGTTGACTGCCGCACATGGCGGCCATCTTGCCACAGGCGGCTCGCTCACACATAACATTGTGTTGTAGCTGTACGTACTTTTTAGATAACCATAACTTGCTAAATTTTCAACTGATTTTTAAACGGTTTGGTTTCTAATAAACGTCAGAGATGTAGTTATGACACTGCATGCTTATGAATACTTATGTTATTTTCTAAAAAATAGAATAATGTTCTAGCCTTTATATATATATATCTACGATTACAGCCCCCTGCCAGTAGGGGCTGTAACTGCGACGTGCCTACTGCTAGCCTCGTTGCGATACGATGATATTTGTAAACTTCACTTACAGTTGTCGTACGACATGCGTGCGATGGCCCTCGTGGCGTGAAGGAGCAGCTCCTGGTCCGTGCTGGTCAACACCGACAGCAGAGCCGTGGCCAGGCCTGCGTCGCCAAAACCTTTACGAACCACAGCTGGAGGGAAACAGAATGAACCTTACTGAGTGAAACCAGTAAGAAACCTGGTTTGTACGTGAATCTGGAGAAGTGACTCACATTCCTTGGCGAGTTCAGCAACTAGTTTTGCCGTCAGCAGACTGAGGGGCCCTCGGCTCCTCAGAGACAGAGCCAGGATCGGCAGGATCCCGCTGACCACCACCTGCTCAGCAGCGCCCTTCTCTGGTCACGAGTGGAGTTACACACGCAAGTGTTAGCAGCTGTAGCTCCTGAATGATTTGTTGCTTTAATGTTTGGAATGAACGTTTCTGGATTTAAACTTGAAGTGTTTTCAGTCTTTCCTCTCGTTGATGGCTGTGACCTGTGTTTACCTCTTCTGCCTCCAGCTCCCTGTTGCTCTCTCGCTGGGAGACACAAATACAGCTTAACGTCTGCCGCGGATTTACAACTGTCACACACGAGATCCCTTCACAGAACCCCCCCCCTCCCCTCAGCCGTGGGTCTGCACACGTTTCATTATTCAGACCGAGAAGCCACGATCGAGCTGCTTCCACGAGGAGTGGGAGGCACGATGTCTGAAGGTACACCGGTGTGGAATCACATAAATATGTAAATTGGATGCAGCGGCATTGCTGTGTACATTTTTTTGCAATTCATATCTCATCAAATGAGCTGACGTGTTGTGACACAGAAAATAACCCTGAGAACTCCTGGTTACAGCAGCGAGGCTGTGACAGGTTGTGTTACATCTCACGTTGTCTCGCAGGTGTGTGTCCCCGCTGAGGCCTGAAGGATCCTACAGCTCATCATACATTTGTGTTAGAGTGAAAATCAGTGTAGATGAACTCACTTCCCTCCTTGATGTCGGTCAGCACCGTGTTCAGGTGTGGTTTCAGTTCATGCTCGATCGGCTCCAGACCAAGGACCCTGATGGTTCCTAATGCGTTGTTCAGGTTGTCTGTGCCGAGATGAGAGATAAAATAAACTGAGACATATTAAAGGCATCAAACCATTTATCATTTAGCATATATACGTCATGAATACACTGTATGTACGATCTATAGACTGAATATAAAGACAGATGAGGTGATAGCTCCCCAAGAGAAGCCTATAAGCGTCTCAATTGCCCCCTGGTGGCTGGCTGCAGTATTGCTCATAACTCCTGGACATGGACCAAACTAAAAAGTCAATTTACATATTGATGTTTCTGATAAGTCTGGTTTTAAGAAGTTATTTGATGCTGTAGATATATGGATAAAACATTGTGATTGACAGCTGAGTCAAGTGGTCAAATGACGTCATCGGGGCAAGATGGCAGCTTTTGGCTTCATTTCTGGATACTGGGAGGAAGTGGAGACGTGTCATCCATCTTTGTTTACAGTCTGTGGTATTAATGCTTCAACTCTGGGACGTAAGTAAAAGACATTTCTTGGTCTCCAGGTTTTTGTCGCTTCTGTCCAGCATCTAGTTCTTATCAAGTTTGGATGTTTCCTAAACTTTCTCCCTAAAAATTAAGACTTACACTACCTTTTCAGTTGGACTAAATAATAACTGAGAACAGAGAATAATTAAAAGAAGGTGAACTGAGATGCACTGTGTTCCTTCATGTAGAAACATCCAGATGTCGGCTCCCTCTGGATTAGACCTGAGCTGCTCCTGACGGGTTGTTGGTCTTTGTGGTGCAAAGGAAAACACGATTAAAGTTCTGTTGACACGCCAGCAGCTGTGAGAGTGTGTACTTACAGCAGCGGCTGCTTTGCCAACATGCTTAAGCACCGTCAGTGACAACATGTTGATGTGCAGCAGTGCTGTGCTTACAAGTCTGAATCAGGCTGAGGGGAATCGTACCAGTTCTTCAGGTATTTATTTTAAGCAAAGTAGAAACTGTGATTGTTATGGCTCCAGATGAAAAGTTATTCATATCCAGTAGTAGAGATATATCCTCACGGTGCTGCAGGAAACGTCAGGTCACCACAAACGTCTGCATGAATTTACATGATAATCATCTGTCCCTGGATGGAGCCACTGATGATTCACTATTTACCAGATGCCTGATCCGGGGTTAATTCTGAAATCCGGTCAATTAAATTCTGTTTAAACACCAGTGGAAATAAATCAAACATGTTCAAATTCATGGTCACATTCTCCCTGATGCTCTGTCAACATAACATCCTCCTGTTGCCAAACCAGTTCTCTCATAAGTGAGTGGACATTGAATGAACTAACACAGAGTGACACAGTGAGGAGTCGTGTGGTCGGTGTTTCTCCAGATGCATGAAGCATGTGGAGAAATATCTATAAACTTTAAGTTGGAGTCCGGTCGATTTATTAGTTTGTTGACAGAAATCTGTCCTTAACAGACATTTCAGTGTCGGCATCTGCATTTCCTCATATGAAAACTTTGGCTTTACATTACAAAATTTATGTTCACTTTCTGAATTCAAGTTATGATACAGTTTGTGGTTAAACCAGGGCGGGTGGCCCTCTAACCAGAAGGTTGGTGGTTTGATCCCAGTCTTCCCCGCTCCGCATGCTGAAGTGTCCTCGGGCAAGATACTTATGACAGGTGTCATTATTTAGATTATTACTATCATTGTTATCATAATCATTATCATGAGACTTGTCTGAATTTAAGTGATGATTCAAGATCCAGTGATGTGAACGTTTCAAGAAGATTTTTTATGTGTAATAGAAATGAATTCAAAACAGCAGCTGTTTGGGTGGTGGTAAAAACTATTTACAAATTAAAGAAATTAATATATTAACACATCAGAAATATTGGCAAATTGGCTCCTTAATGATTCATGGAAATCAAAGGAAACATTGCACCTACAAAACTGTGGGTCATGGACAAGAGTAAAAGTCTAATTATGTGAACATGAAGCAAAGTGTGTCCTGAATGAAGATGTTAGGTGTCACATGATCTGAGGACCATGTCCCGGTCGTGGCGGTGCTGAACTCACCGTTGCAGCTGACCGTGTACGGCTTCAGTCCACTGGACCTGCTCGTGTCCGTCTGTGGACGAGAGCAGCTGTAGGTGGGAGGCACGTTGCTGTGTCCCATCCTGCTCCACCCTGTCGTCTCTGAGCAGCTGAAACCTTCTCAGGTCCAACTCTTCACACAAAACACATCTTCGTGCATCCTCCTTTTGGATTGGTTCTTTGGAGATTTCTAATCAGCTGGAGAAAACTGCTTTAGGTAATATAATAATAAATAAAAGGATGTGTTTTCATTCAGCACGCCTTCCTTCCTTATTCTCCAGCTGGTTCTCAGGGTTAATACGGAGAAGATCCTCAGTAAAGCTGCTGAAGGATTTATAGCACACTCCCCCCCCACCACCCTGTGTGTGTGTCTGAAGTAAAGGTATTAGCACTTGGCTGACTCTGCTGAGTTCATACATACAAAAATCTCCCACAATGCAGGGTTAGGGTTAGGTGGATCAGGTGCCACCAATTGAGGGGTTTTCTTCTGCATCTTCATCCTGATCATTTCTTTTTTCAAGCTGGACTTGCTTTTCTCTTCACCAGAGAAAAACAAATGCTCTGATGATCTGATGCAAACTGTTTATCTATTTATCAACAGCTGCAAGTTTCCTGTTTCATTGTGAAACTTCACCTGATGTCAACTCTGTTACCACCTCCTCGACACGTTCATTTGATGTGATGTTCCCTGAAGTGCCCACGAGAGGGAGCTGTTGGGACACAAATAGAAAACCTGTGGAGTCTTGATCAGAGAAAGAGAAAGGATAGCAGACCTGAGCGTTAATGATCTGTAACCTGGAAGGTTTCTGATCATAGTGATTTCATGTAAGGAAACATTATGGTTTTAATAAACAGAAGAGCCCGACCCATAATCAAATATATGTGATACCCGAGTACTGAAGATACTTCTCTTTAAATTTCAATGATTCCAAAGACGTCATTATCTAGCCCTTAAAACAAAGAAATGTAAATGAGGTGAGTTTTTAATTTAATATAATAAATAAAAAGAAAACACAAATACAACTCATATATAGAATTTTTACTTAAAATGGTTTTGACTATATATCTGAGGTCGGCTCATATCTCTTATTCTTATTTTGTCTCAGGGATTAACAGATTCAAACCGAGCTCGATCTGTGAAATCTTTTTCTCACAATAACAGATTCACAAAGTTATGAAAATTAAATCTTCATATTTTACTTCAGTAAAAACAGACAGACACTATTTCAATCACTCTAGTACAGAAAAACAGACCTGGAAATCTAAACAATAAATAAAAGAGTGTAACAGGAGACGTTGTACTGGCAAAACAATAATAATAATAATCGAGACCTCGCATATAGTTAACTGTGAACTGTACTTGTGCACGAACAATGTGTTTACATTTTACATTCCTTGGTTTGTCTGTTCGCTAAAAAAATACCTAAGACAGGAAAATATAATGTGACAGGATTCAGTTTATACATCGAAATACATACAAACCCTACTAAAGAAACAGAGGAGTCACTTAATGAAACAGTTCAACATTTCAGGAAATGTGCTTTATCGCATTTTTGCCAAATGTCAGAGGAGAAGATGGAGATCAACCTCACATCTGTCACATGTCACAGCAGCTGGTTAGCTTAGCTTAGCAGAAAGACAGCAAGCAGGGGCAAACAGATAGCCTGGCTCTTAGGAAACAAAAAGGGACTAAACACTTTATATATCAAATGTTGAAACTCGAGCTTGTTATAGTCAAGACACTTAAAACCTGCCTGTAAAACACTAATTGCTTTTTTTGTGATTGTTTAAGCAGGGTTTCCATTTAAGACCTGTTGACTTTATAACAAAAAATAAAAAAATAATTCCAAATATAAATTGATCTGGAAATCAAGAATCCTCTGGGCAGGGCTGTGGGGCTTTAACTGAAATTTAAAGCTGCTGCTTCCCTGTTTCCAGTCTTTCTGCTAAGTAAAGCTAACTCCCTGCTGCTGCCTCCAGTGGACTCCAACATGTGACATTATCTGTGTCCCAGTCCAGGGACGGCGTCCTTCACAGGACAGAGACAGAGACAATCTAGTCTACGGAGAATTTCAAGTCACCAGCTTGTCTCGCTCTTCCCACGGCATCGTTAGCTACTTGGAGCTCAGCCACCGGCTCACGATGAATCCTGGAGGAAGTTGGCCTGAGAAGGATCCACTTGTTGGATCCTTAGTTTTTCAGGAATGAAAGGACACATTCAAATAGAAGGACGCAGGCCCCTGAACTGGGACACAGATTTTACACTGCGATGCTGAGCTCACTACAACTGTGCTCGTCTTCATGGGAACTCAATGAAGCTCAACTTGTGCCGACTGTCCCGCTGCTGTGTCTCTTTGAATGGGACTGTAATTGGTCCCTTTGACCTGTGGTGTGACCAGTGGTCAAACAGTTCCTGCTGCGTTGAGCCCAGTGGAAACAGTCTCATATCCCACAGAAACCAGTGTGAGGACGTTACCCTCCACGTCGTCTGGCTTGTACTGGTCTGCCGGTGTCTCCACTGGACCGAGCGCCACAGTTTCCTGTCTTGTTTTCTTCCTGGCTTTGCCTCGCCCCTTTCCTTTGGAAATGACCTTCCCTTGGTCCTTGACCCCCCCAGTCACCTTGTGACGCGTCTCCATGTTATTTAAGTGGGTTTTACGGTGGCGCCTGCGGATACGGCGCATCGGCGGACCGGTGTCCACCGGGTCTGACGCCGCTGCACCAGACAAGATGCGGATCTGCTGCTCGATCACCATGAGGATCATGTCCAGTGCCACGTCCAGCATCCCCAGGCCGAGGCCGTGAGTCACGTTATCAAACGCACCGCTGTTCCCCGGGTCCTTGAAACATTTCCTCATATCCTCGAGGTGATTCCTACGGGGGAAAAAGAGCGTGTTATTAATATCAAGAACAGGATTGAAAGCTCGAGGTTCACTGAGAACATAGAGTACGTACTTGGTTTCAATCATTTTGGACCAGTGTTGAACTGTGTTGGTCTCTGGGATGAGCTGCTTCGCCATGTTGCTGTAATCAATGTAGTCCTCAGAGAAATCTTTCATATCTTCACACAAAGCCCTGGTGTCGCCTGAGAAAACACAATCATCAAAACACTAGCAGACTCTGGCACTGTTACTCCACGTTCTCAGATTATTACACACACGTTACCTTCTGTGAGTTTGGAGAACGAGGAGGATACGGAGGTAGTTGTGCTTGGAGTGAGGCCGAGAACATTAAGTGACTCGAGAAGTGTTTTCTTGCTGGCCGGGCCTCTGCTGACACGAGTGTACGCTGCCAGCGAGCGCAGGGACATCTTCTCCGGGTCCTGCAGGCGCCGTTTGATTTCATCGTACGAGATGAGATACTTCCCTGAGAGTAGAGAAACACAGGGAAGACGTTAGTTTGTCAAACATTCAGGAGGTAAAGTCTTCAAACAACTGGCCACTCACGAGCTTTAGATCCCTTCATGTTCGGATCCAGGAGGGACGACACCTCTGCGAAGGGCATCTGGGTCCCAGACCCTGAATTGGTGCTGGGGTTCGGTGGCGTCTCCTGGTTCTGAGACACATCCTGGGTGTGGACGGGGGCAGAAATCTGCATCTGAGGCTGCATGTGAGGCTGCATGTTGTGCATCTCCACGTGGTTCTGATCGAGCGGAGCCTGGCCCTGCATTTGAGGGAGGACCAGCGTGTTCTCAGATAAACCCTGGAGGTCCATGCCACCTTGTACCACGCTGCCGGCTTGTTCTGAGGGAACTTGGAAGATGCCCATTACTGGCTTCACCAACGCGTAAAGCAAGTTCCCCTGGGTGTCCACACCCACAACCCTGGTGGTTTGATCCATGGCTTTGCTGAGGTTTTAACCTTCAAGCTGAGAGAGGAGGCTCCAGAGGCTGTAATGATCAGATCAGGTGGCCTCCGAGGCCCATGTGGTGATACAGCACACCTTCCTCTTTTTAAAGGGTCCTGGATCCTGGTTAGAGACAAAAGTTTAAGCTTTTCATGACACTCTAATCATTTGAAAATATGTAATATATAAACAAGCGGAAACTCGTTCATCTAGCTATGTATTTTCTGAACGTAATATTTATTTTGAAAACAAATAATTGTTATTGTTTGTTTATTGTTATTGTTTTTTATCGTCTATGTCGATTACTTCATCATTTGGTACAACACTGAATTATTTCCCATAATGCCTTTGGAGAAGAAATGTCTGTGATTGGTCAAGACGAGAAACTCTCAAATTAATATTAATAATTTAACCACCACTTTATGGCTTAAGTGATGGAACTATAAAAACTAATAACTTTATTTAAACGATAACAAATGCAGCCTCGTCTCCAGCTGGTGTTCAAAGTGTTTCATCCTCACTGAGGTTAATTAAAATCAATTAAAGACTTTTTAGTTTCTACAACACTTGATAACATTTGGAATCCATCATGGCCGCCGGCCGTTGAGGCTGTTCTGTCTGTGTTTCTGCAGCGGGCCTGAGACGCTGCTCGCCCCGGACACACGGCGGTTCTGGCCCGGACGGGTCCGCCTGAGAGCCGCTCACCTCGGATGCAACTGGTGCCGGGTCTCACTCACCGGAGCAACCGCCTGGAGCCTCCTAACAGGACACTGATCCTAGAACGGTCCGCGACGACGCTAGCGACATTTCCCCTCCGTCTCTGCTTTGGTTCCGGCGGATTGCAAATCAGCTCTGCGTGCACTTCCGCTCAGGAGCCGTAATCCCGACGCTCATTGGACGATCCACGCATCAGTCAAACATCCCGCAATCTGTCATTGGACGAGAGGTTTATCAGTCGAGTACGGGAGGCGGTACTTCCGGCTCAGGCTTTCCCACAGACAAAAGAATAACATTTCTTCAAAATTCTGTGTTTTGAGACATTTTCACATTTGTTATCTTCTCAGACTTGATAAAAAATACAGTAGAACAATTTGAGAAAGTGTAAAAGTTCAAGAAAGTGAATATTTTAAGAACTTTCATTATGTTGAAAAAGATTTAAAATTATTTATAAATTATTTCATATAATCCAATCATTATTTATAACATTAAGTGGCTCCTCAACTCTTCATCAAACGCAAAGCCATATATAAAACTTAATAACTTAATTTGATGTTTTTTAATGTATTCTTGAGCACCGGACATCCTGCTCTTATGCATTATTTTATTCTGTATTTATTCTGTATTTTACATCCATGCTATGTTTTTGTAGAGGGGGTTATGGTTTTTCTTCCTTTTCTTGTTATGTGTTATGCTGTGATTCCAAACAAATTAGTTTTGTGGCAATAAAGTTTAAATCTTGAATCTTAATTACATAACTATTTATAATTTAATCATTTTCAAAATTAATTTGAAAAAGCTGACATTTTACTGGGTTATCTGACTTGAACCTCACCAACAGGTTTTCATTGACATTTTATTCTTAATAATATATTCCTGCTTCCTCTGGGACCCGCTCTGACAAACGCACAACGTCCATAGACACAAAATGTAAACATTATTTCACATATTTCATTTTAATTTATTTGGGTAAAAATTAAAAAAAAAGGTACAAAATAAAGCATAGAAAGTCGTCAATATGAAAACAAACGTCCATGACAACAACATAAAAGAAAAGACAATAGTTAAATAAATCATTAAAAATACAGACAGCTAATCTGGAAAGCTTCTCGTGATAGCACACTTGATATCTACACAAAACAATCAGGACACTTATCAGTTGAGTGTGGGTCATAAAGGTCATAAAGGTCATAAAGGTCATAAAGGCGAAGACCTGGGTCATGTCAGAACACAAAGGTTGAGTTTGAATGCACGAGAAGCAAAATGAAGTGTTTTTTAAAACTCAAATATGAGTTTGTCGTCAAATTTAAACAGTTTCACTACAAGAAACATTGATACTGAAACATTTTGACAGGAGGCCTCTGCTCATTAAACAGTTTTTACATTTCCATCAGTGAAATATCCCCTTGGCCTTTTTTATCTTTTGTCTAATAGACCTCGTTATTCCCTCATCACTCATTTTCATCATTACTTTGAGGTTTATCCCCTTTAACTTCCCTCATTAGCCGGATTTCCTTCAGTTTCTGGCCTTCGTAACGAGCACAGCACGTTACCACACAGTGAACGATCATAATGCACAGACATTAGCACAGGGCTGCGTTCGTAAGGAGCCCGACAACATCCGGAAAAACGCCAATACAGCACGACAGCCAGCTACAGTGCAAACACTGGACAGAACGGAACAAGCACGTGAAGCGATCTGCGGCCCCGGTCGGTTTCAGAGCCAGTCGGCGCCGTCGTTCAGAGGAGACAGGCGTGGTCAGTCTCCATCGTGCAGCCTCTTGAGCTTCACTTGGGTGCTGAGTGTTCATTTAAATGGGTCTGGAGGTTGAGTGTGGACGCTCTGCAGAGGGAGCCCCTGCAGGAAACAGCTGGTTTGGGTGTCAGTGCTGGTGTTAAGGGGGCCGCGGGTGGAGGTTCAGTGTCTGCGGGTGCGCTGGCCCCCGGCGCCCGTGGTGGTGATGTAGAGGAGGGGCTGGGGCTGCCGCAGCTGGGACCCTCTCTTCAGGTTATTCATGTGGGCGGTGGACGACTCTGAGGAAACAAGGAACCACAAAGACAAAGCTCAATAAAAAGGACAATAAACAAAAAACTGTCTCCGCTGACAGGGATGTCAGTTTACCTGTCTGCTGGCCGTTGTGGGGTGCCCGGACTTTGGCGAGCGGGGGGACCCCTCGGTACTGGGGGCGCAGGCTGGGGGCCTGGGGCTGACCGTTGATGTGGAGGTGGGGGTCTGATGTGCTGTCCAGAGGACGAAACCTCTGAGCCGTGGTCGTCTTGGTTTGAGGAAGCTGCAGGTGCAAGGAAACAAATCATTGATCAATATATTCATCTACAGCGTTAGAAGAGTAATTCTGTACATGCGAATAAAATATACTCACAGCTTGACCTGTGACCTCGAAAGAGCGTGAGCGCCTCTTCTTGCGTCGAGCCTCGAAGTCCACGTCTCTGGGCGTCTGGTTCTTGGCGGCGACCTGGCGGTTACGCGGGCGCGTCCAGGTCACCTGCAGGCCGGGCCCCTCCCCGGTGCTGCTGGACAGGTTGTCGTCCGAGGTGGCGTGCCTGAGGTCGGGGCTGGGCTGCCTGCCGCGCCGCATCGGCAAACCCCTAGGTGGCGCCTCGCTCAGGGAGAGGCTGCTCTTCTGCTTCTTGGGGTCCAGGGGAGAGGGGGGAGGGGGGAGTCGCAGGGCGTCCACCTCCAGGGCTTTGGAGCGTCGGCGAGCAGCTTTCACCACGATGTTCTGGACGCCCTTCAGGATCTGCTGCCGCTCTGAGGGGACACAAGGAAATCAGGTTTAGTAACAGACTTCAGAAACAAACAGAATCACCATCACAACCATTAACTAAAGCTGAAACTATTACATTATCTAGTTGAATTGCTTCAGTCGCTTGTGGACATCTTACCGTTTCGTGACAGGGGGATGTCGGCGCCGGCCTCGCTGCTCTCGGGTGACGAGTCGAGGTGGCTGCTGAGGCTGTGGCTGAGGTGACTGAAACTCAGCGAGCTCTCAGGGGCCAGAGGCTGCAGCTGCACAGGAGACACAGGACATCACGTTAGGATCAGATATCAACTGAGAATAACTCAGTCTAGATTCTGAAGCTCAGGTTCCCAGCTGGGACCAGAAATACAGGGTTTCAAGAGTGAACCTTTCAACCCGACATTTCATATGGGCAATTACTATTGTACTGGGTGGTAATGGAAGATGAGGAAAGCTTTGCACTTTTCAGCTGGAAAAATGCAATATTATGTATTATTATCTCTGGTTACAGGCTCAGCTCAAAACTGATGTAAACACATGTTGGTTCTCTGGGTGGCAGCTACTTTCCAGGAATCCTGAACAGGCCTGGTTCATGAACCCGATTTAATTTGGTCTAAAATGGGGATTTATGAGTCACACTTCAATAATGGTTGCATCCCTTAGAGACTCAAATGGAAGAAACCTGGGCGAACAGCCCATTAGGGACGTGCTCACCTCTCTGTTGCCCTTTCGGTTGATGTGGATGGGAGGCGGCGTCATCACAGCCGAGTTCTTCATCTGCCTGGCATGAGGGCTGCTCTTAAAAACTCTGTTGTTGTCCCTGAACCGGAGGAGAAAGCAGAGAGAACAGTTGAGAACCTGAAGTGGACCTGTTCATTAGACCTTTTTCTGATTTCTTTCACAACATTGTATGAATTCTCTCTCTTACAGCTCAGGCTCACGCAGGATGGGGGGCAGAGTGTGCCTCCGGGTCTTGGCTTGGCCTCGTCTGTTATCGGGGAACATGTTGCGAACACTCTCCTGGTCTGAGTCCACGTCCTGCGTGTTGTGACCGGGCAGCGTGATCTTAGGTAGAGAGCCCTCCTGGAAACAAAGGCAGAGCATTTAGAAGATTTATTCACATCACAAGGTAGAAAGATTTACACTTATTATTATTTCATATCATGACCAGCATAGGCGAGCAAACAGTGCATTGCTTTTTACTCTCTCTGTGTGTGAATGTACAAAATAACTCAACAATGCACAAATGGATTTTAACCAAACTTGGTGGGAATGTTACTTGGGTGAGTATCTCAACATTACCAACTTTCAGGGCTGATCGCTAAAAGGTCAAAGGTGCTAATCATTAATATTGTTAATATGCTGCCATTACGTTACCTAACTTAAATCTGTTATACTGGGATTGCTTTGATGGTGTGTTACCTTGATGGTCTGTCTGGTGGTCACCTTGTCCAGGGCCATGGCTCTGTCCAGCTTCCTCTCCTCCAGCTCCCTCATGTAAGTGTCATACAGCTCCTGGAGGTGGGGGGGCACCAGCAGACTGTGGTCTGGAACACACAGGCACACGTATGATTCAGTAAATCACCAATTCATTGAATCTCAAACAAAAACTAGGCCAGAGCTGAAATTTAATTTATCAATCAATCAATCAAAGGACAGATATTTACTAAAGGTTCTTGGTGGTCAGACTCACCGTCGATGAACTGTCTCTGCTGCTGAATGATGTCCTCACACAGGTGTCTGTGCTGCTCGAAGCGCTGCACCACGAAGTTCTTCTGCCGGATGACGTTGTCCTTGAGCAGCGCGTGCGACTGCATCTCGGCGTTCTCGATCTCCAGCTCGTGGACCTTGCAGAGGAGGCCCAGCACCTCCCGCTGCTCCTCTGAGCTCACCCGCCGCGGCAGCAGCTCCTCCAGGCGACGGGCTCGGTCCCGGAGCTCCAGGAACCTGCGCTCCAGCAACGTCTGAGGGGGGGGGAATAACAAGGAGATAATTAGATTTCTGTATTTTCGATTTGGAAGAAGACGTCTCTGAAGGTTTCCGGCCAATTCTACCTTTTGCTTGTGAATCCTTTTCTGCTCGGCCATGAGTGTGACCAGATTTTCACGGGCAATCGCCACCTCCCGGGTCTCGGTGCTGTCGGGGGGGCACTCCGGGGAGTCAGAGTCCTTCTCGCTCTCATCCTTATTCACACTTTCCTTTCTCCTCTCTGCACGCCACTTCCTCCTGCGCCGGCTCCTCTCCTGCTCCCAGCTGGAAGAAGAAAAATAATGAATCTACATTAAAACAGGCAGAAATGATAACAAGTCACCTGCTTTATGATTTACAGCTCGGCCGTAATGATTTGAGTTTCTCTGCTGCTACATTTGAACGAACACAGGCCAGATAAATCAGTTTTTAACGATTGTCTGTGGTCAGTGAAACACACGGTCGGGTCTGTTTCATCGAGGGGAGTAACCAGCTGCTTAAAACTCCATCCACGCTCATTTAAATCTGACCCGGGGTCAAACTGGTGACCACAGCTTGAATAAAAGATTCATGTAAAACATCAACCTTTTCAATATTTAATGAGAACGATAAAAGCACTGACTCTGCGATGGTGAGCAGGTGCTTGGACGTGTCGATCTGGATGGACATGCTGCTGTTCTCCAGCTCCATCAGGCTCTTCCTGATCTCCATCTGCTGACGGAAGGCGTCCAGGAGCTGCTCCCTCAGCTGGTCCATCTCCGCCCGACTCTGGCTGGAGTGGGCCTGGACTTCAGCTGGAAACACAACGAGAGGAGAAACAGCCATAAACAGCTTCTTTTGACAGATACTCTTCATGTCCTGCAGGGGGGATGGGGGGGGGGGGTCTTTACCCTGGACATTGCGGATGTCGGCCCGGTCTGAGTTGACCTGGCGACTCGCCTGGTCTGCGATCTTCTTCTTGAGCCGGTGGATCTCGGAGCGCAGGTCAGAGATGATGTTGGTGTATTGAGCGATGTGGTACGACACATTTATCAGGTTCTTCTTAACCTGAGACACAAGGAGACGAATAGACAAAGAAAAACGCTTTAATATTTACACGGGTCTCAAATTTCACACCAAAAATTATTGTTAGAAATACTATGCTAAGTATATTTAAATGTATTTTTTTCCGATAAGACGAGAAGCTAAAACTTGATCTCACCCGTGTTCGAATATTTTTGGCACGGTCGGCGTACGTCAACGTGTTCCGAGACTCCTCGAACGCAGAGGAGGCGGGGCTAATGTGGGCGATCATGACCGTTCGGCTGTTCCCGCCCAACGAGTCCTGTCAATCAAAGACGTCAGAGGAAGAAAATCAGATTTGAACGGTAGAACACAGGATGTCGGATCTGGTCTCTCACGAATATTTCAAAACTGTTGTACCTTTAGTAAGCGCGTCAACTTGCTGTCTCGATAGTTGACGTACTTGGCGCCATTTTTGTCGCTCAGGGCGTTGATGCAGTTGCCCAAAGCCAAGAGGGAGCGGTTGATGTGGGCCCCCTCTTTCAACCGCTGACCCCTGTTCTGAGTCTGGAGAGAGAGAGAGAGAGAGAGAGAGAGAGAGAGAGAGGGAGAGAGAGATTATTTTAAAACTGCTCATTTAGTCATGAATGTGTGATGCCTGCCACTAGATGTCGCACAAGCACTAGGATCTTGGATCTTTGACTCACAAATATCAGTGAAAGTGACACAACCAGATGCACAACTAATAGATTTCAAGCAAACACAATAAAAAACCAGCTGGCATGCAAACTGTTGGAGCTTTAAACACCTCAAACTGTTACTAGAGTAGCTGTCGTGTTGCTGCTCTCGCCCAGCAGGTGGCGCCACCCCCCCCCCTCCATTGCCCCCCGTCAATGCTCGGCTGAACTAAATCAACATAAACTTTATGAGCCTGCCTGAGCTCCAGTCCTGATGAGGCAGAGAGAAAATGTCCCCCCTGTGCCCTCGAGTGACAAACAGCTCGGTGCTGTGCTCAGCTCCTAATGGAGCTCATAAAACGTGTCATCCATCAATAGTCTCCATGGTGAAGAAGTGGTACTCACTGGTTTGCATGGTAATCTGACGTCGGCGGTGTTCACGTGGACCAGTGACCATTTCAAAAGTGAGAATGAGCTGAGAGAGAGCCGCACCTTTCTGCCCTCCAGAGATTATCAACAAGGTTCTCAACAGACTGAGCAAATGATCAGCTTCAGTACTCCCTTTCTTCTGAAGGTTAGTTTTTATCATTTAACCCTGAACAAGAGTCTGAAGTCAAATTTTGTGTTTACTTCTCTTTGGTGAAATTTAATAAAATGTTGTTTACCACACTCAACTTGTTTTACAAAAGGCTCTGAACAGAAACTTGAGTTTGACAAAAGGGAAAACACCCACACACCAAACAACTCCCCACGACCAATTCATCTCAATGTCAGCTGAGAACTTCCTGACTGACACACACACACAGACACACACACAGACACACACACACACACAGAGACACACACACAGAGACACACACACCTGTGCTGCCCGCTCGGAGCCGGCGAGGTCGATCATGAAGAGGCGGGCGAAGCGAACCTCCTGCAGGACGTCCCGGCAGCGGCTCTGCTGCCTGACGTCCACCTGCAGCACGGCGTGGGAGCGGGAGGACGTCTGATTGGCTGCTGTGGGCTCCTGGGTTCTCTGCTTGTTCCCCTTCATCAGCAGCTCCATGATCTGACAACGACACAGGAGAGAGCTCGGTGCTGCGTCCGGGCGCCGTGGAGGGAATCTGAATGTTTGTGGATTAAAGTTAAATGTGGTGCGGGGGGGGGGTCAGCCTGTCTCACCTCTTGGGCGTTGATGGTCGACACCTCGGTGATGCCGGCGACCTGGATCTCTCCCTTCGAGTCTTCCCTCAGGTCCAAAAAGCCTGAAGACGGGTTCAGCAGGTCCCGGATCATCTCGTTGTAGATCTGAAAAGACACAAATAACAATCGTCATAAATAAATATCAGGACATACGTTTGCTCTGTTCCTTAAATTACAGACTTGAATCAACTGGAAAGATGTTAATGTGAATAGAAAAGGCTCCATTCAGAGCTCCAGGCCTCCAACACGCATCCAAACCATGTGCAACAACATCAAGACCTATATTTTCATCCGCCGGTCATTTAGAAACCACAGCTTTTTTGGGCGGCCGGCTTTCACCAGGCCTCCGTCAGTGCCTCTTCTTCTCTTGTTATTGAAGGTGCAGTGTAAAAGCTCCTGGAGCCACATGAAGGCTCGCGGCAGGAAGTGACGTCCTGGAAAGTGGCCGACGCACGACAGCAGAGGATCAAACCTCTGAAGAGACTTTAACTGGCTCTGAGAGTTGAGTTTCTTTGTTTTCTGTTATTCTTTCCTTTGCTGGTTGGGTTTGAACAAGACTCTCAGTCTATGGTCATGCTACCTGCTCTATGTGCATGAACATAGTTTTCACCCCTGCCTGTGGTTTATTTATTTTTCAGCAAATGCTACTGAATGGATTTACACGAACTTGGTAGAAGGATGAAAAGAAAAGAAAGAAAAACAACGAGATTTTGGTGCAATTCTAAAATAAGTGACAAATCCAGAGTTTCTTTGTATCTAGACATTTTTTTAAAGTTTAGAAAAGTCTGATATATATGAGTTTGTGCAATCTGGTGCAGCTTGATTGAATTTGAGGGGACGGTGAGTCTTGGTGTAGGAAGGAGATCTACCGAGAGAGACAATCTAGATTTTCTGTACCATGTTTTTGTATTTGCGTTTTCTCTATGTGAGTCTTTGCCCATGTTTCACAGATTGCACGACCAGGGACAAGAGGAGCGGTGCATGTGTGCACATCCCTCAGCCGGGCAGTAAAAATGGCGCTTTAACCTCTTTGTGGCGACAGTGGCAACGGATTGCTCCGTGGAAACGGCAAACACGCACGTCACAGGGCGGCCTGGTGTCGGGACTCATCCTGAACCGTTTAACAGGTCAGAGAACATCCAGACGCAATGACTGGCGTCTTAACGGCAGAATGTTTCACCCGCCCAGAGCGCCGCTAAGAGAGCTGAGCCTCAATAACACTGTCAGTCACTTCAAGTAATGATAGTGTTTGGCACTGGGAATACAAAATGTAATTTTGAATGTCTGATGCAATAACCCCCCCCCCCCCCCCTCCACCAAGTGCTCATATTGTGGCGTGTTCGGGTGAAAGCTCTTTTCATATTTGCTCTCTGGTGATTACACAAGGTTATAATCACCACTGCTCTGTCTTTATCCCTTTATTGCCTTTTCTCATTACCTTCCCTGACAGCACGAGCATTTCTGAATAAATGTGACTCATTTCCTCTTTTAATATTCACACCACGGTGCATCCTTTTCCCAAAGTGGAGTTCGACAGCGTGACGGACAAATTGTTCACTTACAACCTTAAAAAAAAGTCCCTGAACGAGGCAGTTAAACAAAACACTGACGGAAACGTTTCCTGTGCTTTATGCTCCACGAGGTGAAAAGTGCAAATAGATCATGTGAGAGGAGACTTTTCTATCGAATTAAATAAACTGTGAACTCATTGTACCCAGATACTAGTTTTCAACTCCAGTTCCAGTCAAGGGAAAGACACAAATAACCTCATTATACATGGATTCTAACTTAGTTACTGCTATCAGACTCAAATGATCCAGCTCCATCGCACCCGGAGCTATTAATGGCTTCAGTGTCATTAAACACACAGTGTGAGCTGCTCGGTAATGAAGCACCCCCACTGTCTCATCTGTGGTTCACCATCGGGATTAAGTCTGAAGATGTGTTATCATTCTGTGTGTTTGTGATGGAGGGACACACTGTGGGACTGACCTCCAGGTAGGACATGGAGACGCTGTACAGCATGTCGTCGCTTGTCTCCTCGATGGCACGGAACAGGTCGTTCAGCGTTCGAACGTAGATGCCCGGCTCCTTGTCCGTCCCCAGCATGGTGTACGTCTTCCCACAGCCTGGGAGAGAATATGGACCATAAAAACATGTCCTCACCCTTAAAATCAAATGATTTACATTCTAAAAACCCATCGGAAGAGCCGAGACAGATGGACGGGCAGGAGGAAGACGTCATAGAGACACATGGAAATGGAGAAACGGTGCTAAAATATTCTCTGAGGATCTAGGGCTGGAAACACTGGTGTTAAAGCATGACTCATTTTCTAATCAGACCTGCGCTGAGATCAAAAACCCACAACAGACGTGACTGAGACGTGTCCCAGTTTCCCAGTGAGCCGACGAGATGACTCAGAGAAGTATCACGACCTCCATTCAAGAGGAGTCACAGGTAATCGACCGAGGTAACACACCCACACACACACTAACACACACACACACACAAACCTGTGGGTCCGTATGCGAACACAGTGGCGTTGTAGCCCGATATGAGGCCCTCGATCAGCCCTTTGGTCGTCGCTCTGTACACCTCCTCCTGCACAGGGAAAAGAAAACACACTTTACATCCAGAGGAGTTTCACAGAGTTTTTCCATTGTTCCCAGTTGTTTTCCTTTTCGGCTGACCTGGGTGGCCGAGTAGTCGAACCCCACGTCAAACACGTAAGTCTTCTCCCGGGAGCGGTTGGCCCGCAGGATGTCGTCGTGGTCCTCCATGGGGTCCAGCAGAACCACCATCTGATGATGAGGGGGGGGGGGGGGAAGAGACGGGAGGATGAAGGATGAAGAAGTGTTGATATTTATATTTGAGCGTCCAGAAAATACATCGTGACTCTCAGCTCAACATCACTAAAGCAGGAAACGCCTCCTTTCTCAAGGAACTGGAGAAACCTTGAGGCTGCACCAAGGGGGGGGGGGGGGGGGGGGGGGGTTGTGTCTCACGTTGTTTGTGATTGTTGCTGTTTGACGAAGCTAAAGCCTGAAACACTGTCATCAGTAAATCACAGAATCTCTGACAGAGCACGACAGTAAGTGGCATAAATGTCAATGATCATAATAATAATAATAACAATGACAACAATAGAGTCGAGACAGCCCCTTGTATTTCCGATGTGACCAAGGGGAGTGTGTGCCATCCACTAGCCGAACAGGAGAGCCCTCGGAGGCCTCTCCCCCCTGAAGCCCCCGGCCCGGTTGATTACCACCTCAACCGCCGAGCCGCTCACTTTGAAGCCTCTCCATTGAAATTCAAAGAGGAGAGATTCCACTTTTAATAAAGTGACCACAGCGGGTGAAGGTGGGCGGCGCTGGGAGGCTCGGGCGAGGAGCAATCAGCGAAACGAGGGGCGAGGGAGAGGGAGGTGAGGAGCTTAAGAGGGCGAAAGAGGGGAAAAGGAGAGAGGGAGGAAAGCTACACGGATATTTAAAGCAACACTATGCCAGTGTCACTGAGCAGCAGCGCCCCCTGCAGGCACACGATGAAGTGGTTTTCATGTAGAATCAAAACAAAGCCGGAACTCGGACTGTGTCGTAAAACTCACTGAAACCAAATCACAACTGAAGGGTCGATATTACCCATGATCCTCTGCTTCCTGAACCCGAAGAGATGCTGCTGTAACAAATCCACCAAACTCTCTTTGGAATTCTTTATATTTTCAAAAGTTTACTGCTGAATATTGGAGAAAAACTCTGCTTGTTAATAACTTCTGAGTCTTGTTAACTGATCTCAGTTCAGCTTCACTCTTCACCTTGCTGGAGTCTCACACTTGAAGCTGTGACTCTTCTCACAGGAGATCGAACCTTCTCACCAGAGAAAAAATGTGAGAATGAGTGTAACATGTGCAGCAGCGGATTTCTTCCTCCCTCCTCTTCTTTCTCCTCCTCCTCTTAACTTCCTGCTTCTCCTCTAACTTCTCTTTCCAGCTGCGGTGACGTCCGGGTTCTGATCGCGTTTCACAGGAAGGATACTGTTAACAAGGGAGCACGTCTCTCAGTATCCAAAGTCAGGACCTGAGGTCAGTTGGTCCGATGACCGTCAGACTCCATTAGAAGAAACACAGACGGAGAGGTGTAAAGATAAGACCTTTTTTTTGGGGGGGGGGCTTCAGGATGTTTGGTCAAGCAACACTTATCTGAGTGTTGACTAGAGTCCCACCGATTTATCAGGAGGCCGATAGAACTTGGCCGATATGAGACTTTCACAGATATATGTAAATCAATATACATCATGAATAACCATTACATTGGAATATATAATGTAAAACCTACAGTGGACTGTGCAATCAACTGAATATAACACTTTATATGTAATCGTTTTTTATCAATATTGTCTTTAATTGTGATATGTTGTGTATTTAATATCTAAACTTAATGCCCCAACCAGGTGTCGCACTCGTAGTTTAGTTGTATTTTGTACAAAACAGTGACAATTAAAGCTTTTTATATAAAGTTAATAGTAAAAATTATTATGGTTAAACTGTAAAAATAAAAAGCTTCGATTACATTTCTTTGTCATAAAGACATCTTAGAAATCATTGCCGTTTAAAAAAAAATTAATCTTAGTGGATTCATATCGGAAAGGTTTTACTCCCTAATAACAATACTGTCCTCAACCTGTGCTCTAATCTGAACTGGTGATGTTTTCATCATTTGAATCATCAGTGAATCACTTTTACTTAAAAATCTTTAAAGTATCTGAGGATCACTTTTTGGTCTGGTCACATGACCACGGAGACAACGCTCGCACAGCGGAGGCGGAGCTTCACCTCCATAAAGAACATCTCTGTCCTCCGACACATTACAACATGACACTTGTTCTTTAAACCTGACCTCGTGTCGTGTGAGTGTAACAACACCAGTTGTGTGTGATCGAAAACAAAGCCTCTTCAGATGCAGCCACGTCGCAGTGCACCAGCTTCATGGCGTGTGTGTGTTCCTTGAGAGAGCTAATGGGCGTGCAACAATGCTCTCACATAATTGCAGGCAGAGTGGGTATCACATAGTGCGCGCCGTGCACCCATGCACAGTTTTGTGCCTGCGTGCGTGCTCTGGGGGAAATCCTTAAAGACCAGGGGTGTTGATGACACCTGTGGTCCCATCTGTCATCTGTGTTTCTTGAGTAACAGTACCTGCCGCGGCTCCGCCCACGGACCTGCACACACAGCAGCTGCCGCCCGGTGCACATTCTACACCGCTCATTTTCTTAAGTCTTCTGATAAGACTGTGGAGATGCTGGCTCTGGTGACAGTGCCAGCAGCAGCAGTATGAGACTCAAGATGTCTGGGCGTGTGCGTCGGGGGTGTGGGCGCCAGTGACAGACGGCAGGTTGGCACAAGGGCGTCTTCCACAGAGCTACTGTCCCTCTGTGGTCAATTAAGAGGCTTCTGGGAAACAAAGAGGACGAGGTGAAGTGCAGGTTAGTGACGTCCGGCGCTCAGAACAGGTTGAGGAGCGTTTGGAAACACGGCAGTCTCATGGATACCGTCCAATCTCCCACATACTGTACCCTCCCCTCTCCTCTCTCACTCAGTCTCACACAGTCGCATGGAAACAATGGACTCACACACACATGGACACACACATGAACACACACATGGACACACACGTAGCAACTCAGACGGCAGCATCTCGTGTCCACTGCAACAGGCAGGTCTGTGCAAGCAAATTGACCACAAGATCTCCCACACACCAAGCCTGTGGGGGGGGATGTTGGATGCAGTCGATTTTCTTTTACAGAAAATAACAAGCACCGTTTCCTCTCTTGAGTTGAGTGCAAGCACCAGCTTAAGGTCAAATGACAGAGACAACACTATAAAAGTAAAATGATTTAAGAAAAAGTAGAACTCCAGCTTTAGAAATTGAAGCCAACCGAAAGGAGATGGTCTGGTCTACAGAAGAAGCGCAATGAATTCTGGGATATTTGGGGCGGGGGAGGATTAGCCCATTTGAGTTCCTGGTTCTCACAAGGTGGAAGGACGCATTTGAAGGAGCCTCCGAGATGGGATGCAGCCTCTGAACTGGGACCGACAAAATGCCAAACTCGGCTGCTCGTTACCTTAATTCCAATTTGCTGAGGTTTTCAAAGACCAAATGATCGATCGAGAAAATAATCAGCAAATAAATGCATCATTAAAAAACAACCGTTAGGTGCAGACGTCATTCTGGGCATCTGTTCAGATTCTGTGTTATGTGACAGTGTGAGTCATCACACGCTGCCATAGATTTCTCCTGGGTGAAGCTGGATGATTTATTTCCACGTGTACAGAACAAGCGGCTCCGAGCAGCAGAAGCATCGATTCCTCCTCTGGTATCAGCTGTGAATTAATAAATCCACAGCTGCACAGCAACCGCTCGGCAAACACACCTGGCTCAGTTCAGAAAACACTCGGTCGGCTGATAAGACTAATAGAAACGTGTCCGGTGCTGCTGTTAATGAACAGAGTGGAGGACGGGCCGTGACTTTGACACTGAGAATCCACTACGGGACAAAGGCTGTGACTCTGATGTGAAGGTGAAAGGTTCAAGCATTCATCAGAGATCTGTTTGTGTTCTCTGAGGACGGATCTGCTCTCCTGGTCTCACCCTCTGTTGTCAAAGGCCTGAAGACACAAAATCATTCCAGTCTGCAAACATTTGACAGCGGAGGAGAAAGGAGAATAGATTCCACTGTGAACATCAAAGCTGCTGCTTGAATTCATCTCATCTTTCATCTCTTTTATAAGCTCTTTTTTATTCCATTTCATTGTAGAATATGAATTCACAAAAGCAGAAGACATGCACTGTTGATGATGAATCAAATTTAAAGGACTGCCGATACAAGAAGAACAGAAGATAGAAATGAAATCTAAAAAGAAATAAAATAAACAAAGAAAGATGCTACATTCCTACAGTCTTTTTTTTCCATGTTGATATTCAGGGTTATTTATTGACCGAATCTATAACATTTCTAAATAACATTTGAATCCTTGAACACTTGTTTTCTATAGTTGTTTTCATCCATGTGCTGAAATCTAGATATTTTTCTGGAAATTCCAGAGATTCTCCGGAGTATTCAAGAGCGAGTGGGCACAACAGACACAAAACAAAAAAATAAATAAAATATAATACATTATGAAGATGAAGATGTCAACTTGGGAAGATGAGAAGATTCGAGAGCTTTTTCGTGGCTTACGGCAACAAATTTAGAGAAAAACAAGTTGGTTAAATATCTATAGTCTAATATTTTAGGTCAGGTCAATAACAGAGGATGAGGTGGGTGATGTCGTGGTCAGATTCCCCCCCCCCCCCCGAGGGTCGAAACTGGCTCCTTTGAACCAATCACCTCTTTTCGTTGGCTGCTGACTGATCCAGGGCCAGAAGCCTGAGGGACCCGAGAACCACGTGAAGTGAAAAGACCAGCAACCTCCTGATCGACAGCCTTTGTAAACGTGCTGTCGCTTTTAGCAGCTTTAATCATGCTGTTTAACAATGGACGTCACTTTTCATTGCAGGGCTTGACTCAATTTAACTCGACCCCGGTGGGGGGGGGGGGCTGACAAAACAAGCAGCCAGAGTGTGAATTTACACACAAGAAAAAGGCTCCTGAAATATTAATTTCCTTACAAGAATCAGCCAAAGTCAAAACAGCAGCTTGCTTATGTGGTGACATGAGACCAATTAGCGGTATGGTTCTAAACGCCATAGAGAGCTGACGGGTACGAGCAGGGTACTGCCCAGTGCCCCCCCCCCCCCCACCTCTGTCCTGCTGATCCTCGCGCTGCCAAGTCCCACCGCAGATCCATAATTCAAAGCCTGGATGTGGTGCGGTTTCACAGGTCCTGCCGGCCCTGGTTGGTTGGTCATGACTCGCTCGGCTGTCGCGTGCCAAGTGGCAGACGCTGCCGAGACGGGCAACACAAGTCAGAGACATCAAACCCTTTTTAATGTCCAAATAATCGCTAAACAATCTCTAGTGAAATGACTACAGAGCGATCTTATAAACCACCTTCAGCTCGTTCTGGAATGACACAGATAATCTCAGTGATAACTGGAAGATTTCGAGTGTGTGTTGAGAAACATTCAACATCTCTTGTCTGCAGATAATTGCCGCAGCTCCAAATAAACACAAAAACAGTTTAAAAGCCGCAGTGAGGAGGGAGGAGAATCCAAGAGAAGAGAAACAGGAGGAGGGAATGTACGGTGCCACTGAGAGGGCAACACACAGATACACATAACTCCTGCAATTTGACAAAACGGGAGCAGCAAATAGACACTCGCAACACAACCAATTACTCACAACACAACCAATTACTCATGACTGAACGTTGTGAGTATTTTCTTTTATTTGCATGTTTTCTTGAATTGTAGTGTGTTGAGCTCTCAGGGCCACGAACAACACACACGTCCGTTTTAAACAAAAGCACACAGGCTGGGTTTGAACCACCGAGTCCGACCACCTGTCCACACTGATGTCACGTTTTATTGCATGCACTTGTGTCCTGTCTTTATTGCTCTGCTTTCAAAGGTTGTGAGATTACATCCTCTCTTCTCCAGCCCGGCGGGTCGACCATGCACGTACAAGGGGGAGACTAAAGGAAGCGCTCTGGCTTTAGTGTCATCCTCATTGTGACCTTCATTGAATCATATCAAACCCGACTCACACACAATCATGTAGATTGTTGTATTCACGCACAAAAAAACACAATTTCGGTGTCGAGCAGCCTTGCTGTGGATGTTTAGTGCTCTCTCTCTCTCTCTCTCTCTCTCTCTCTCTGTGTGTGTGTTTCACCAGATCCCCTTCTCTTATCTTCAGGCTGCACAATGACATCAGAATCAATCAACCGTGACATCTGTGCGCTGCATCAAGAAAAACCCTGCAGCCGACAAAGGATCAAGATCAACCCAAAGAAAGCAATCAGGTCCCGGCAGTGACCTTTGCAGGGGCCACCTTTCAAGCTGCTCTTTCAGAGACGCAACCAAAGCTTTGGAAAGTCCAGCGGGCACAATTGCAAGGCTGGTTATCTGATAGAAAACCTCGGAGCTGCCCTCGCCGCACAATGCTACTGTAGATCCCGTTTCAGGGGCTCGTGATGATCGGAGGCGTGTGCGCTGGCTGGCAGTGTACCTGATACTGGGAGCTTGATGGCAGAGTCTGCTCCTGCAGTCGAGGTCACGTAAGACTAACGAAGGCCGGGTCAGTGCAGTCAGACGAAGGCCCGACCCAGACACTTACATGTACACACACACTTTGGGATTGGATTCCTGCCACCTTACACAACAGGACGCCTTGAAAGATCAAGAGGTGGATGAGAGGAACTGCTTTTCTTTCTTTCTTTCTTTCTTTCTTTCCGCCACCTGTCCGTGTTTTTCCCTCGTCGATTCTGTGTCGAGGCCGCGCGGCGCAGATGTATTGTGTGATGTCACAGGCCCAGATGGTTACAAAGGATATGGAGGAACAATACAGCAATTTGTCATCCATGAGAGCGATTCACTGACCCCCCCCTGCATATCAACAAAGTGTGACGTGTGTGGAGGGTGCACTGTGACCTGGGGTCACAAAACTCGTAAAATACCTTCGTTTTTCTCTTTCTTTGTATCGAAAGCTCTTAGATTTTTTAGACCAGATACTGCAAACTGACTGAAGAGGATGGAAACACAACCTCTTTACCAGTAAAGCTGCTTATCCACTCAACACAACATCAAACAACAGACACCCGAGGGTCCAATTACATTCAGATTAAAGTAGAGCCAAACAAGGTGACAGAACCCGACCTGAACCCAACCTCTGTCCGAGCTCGGCCTGACCGGTCGGGTCCCGTGGAGCCAGGCAGCCGCACTCTAATGCATGGAGGCTTATAGAAGGGACGGGGGTCTGTCTTTCTCAGGGGCCCTCTTCCTGCTTGGGGCCCCAGGAGATTACCTGCCTTGCTGGCATCGTAAATAAGAATTCCTACATTTGATATCATTAAAATGAATACACAACTCTCCTCAGGCTGATCAAAAATACATTTTGTGGATTGCACCCAGTGGAAAGGTCTTTTCAGCATGAAGCTGTGCAAGGATCCACTCCACACCGTGTCAGGGCGGCTCTACACCCGTGTTCACATGTAATGACATCAGTAATAGCAGACCGGTGCTCGACAGCTTCGCTATTTCAGTCCATTTTTGCAATCCGTCGACATGACAGAGCGAGAGAGGTCATCCGTGTGAAACACAACAGCAGCCATTAGTCTTCTGAAGGAGCTTCTTTCCAAGTCGCCAGCAGCCGCTCCACACCTTGAACCTTTGGAAATAAAGTGCACTGTCCTCTTTTCCTGAAGATTAAAGACAGATCTGTGGTCCTCGAGAAAAAAGTGGAAAAAACACCCAGAGAACGGCTGGAGAGAGTCCCTGCAGCCTGAAATGAATTGTTGTGTGGATGAAGAACTGTCCTGCTGAAAGGGTTGTGAGAGGGTTCACACTGGAACAATTGCAGAACTCGAGTATTTATAAAACACATGGAATCCACACCCCCAATGCATACAGTGCTTTAACGTCTATTTAAGTCTCAAGGAAACCTTCATTTACTAAATGAACATCATCCCGTATTGAAGACGACTTGAAACTAGAATTTGAGGCCTTTCGATTTCTTAGGAAAATGTTTACTCCCGTTATAATTTAGTAGGAAGGTGAGTAATTTTCTTATAGCCTTTAAAGAACCTATAACTAGTGGAGTCGCCCTCTGCTGGTAAGCCGAGAGAACACAGGTTTCAGGGCCTCCCGTATTGGCTTCACTTTCCGGAGTCATGTTCGCAGAACTCAGGATTCTGGTTTTCTTCAAATAATACATTCTCAGTTTTAACACATCCAGTTGCGGCTCTCAAAAACAAAATCCACGACAAATGAAGTCCTGACCCAGCTCAGTTTTACCCAGGCTCCTCAGCTCCTCTCTGGTGGATGAGGCAGTTTCCCGCTCAGGTAACATCATCTTTCCCAGAAACAGCGTCAGGCCTGAGCCTCACCACACAAACAACACTGTGTTATGACAGAGGAGCATTTCACTGAAACCCCCCCTCAGAGACGTACTCCCTCTAGATCCTTAAATCCCGAGACATGCAGTACATGATTTCTCTGTAAACACCCGATGGCCGGCTGCAGATCTGTCTGTCCTCTGTGACACCTCTTCTCTTCATCCTCCTCTTCCTCTCTTTCTGTCCACCTGTTGCTGTTTCCACGCCTCTGACCCTTTCAACAACTCCTTTATTCTTTCTTTTCCCTTCAGATGAATTCGGTAGTGTCTTCATGAGATTTGAAGGGGACACATAATTGTGTGAACTTTGCCGTGACAATCAGTTTGTGTTACAATCGACGAATCCCTGCTTGTCTCTCTCTGGCTCAATAAAGTCGGCGTATCGATGCCCCTGCGGCTGACCTGCACTTCCTGCTTGTGTAAGAGGTATTAGGTGGCGGTGGAGGAAGCAGGGGAACATCGTGCTGCTGATTCTGTTACACAAAACTGAGCAGCACCAAAATGAATCCACTGAAATGGAAAACGAGGTTGTGCTTTCATAATCGAGAACACAACGAGCCAATGAGGTTGCAGCAAAAGCCCGTTGGGTAGTTCGGTGCTTGTCATCGTCCCCTCGTGGCGCAGAGAAGGACTCAGAAGACGCCCGAGGACGCAGCAGTTCACACCTGCCACACACTCGTTCTTCATTATATAACAACCGCATTGTATAATAATCATAATTATCATAAACAACAATAATGAGCTCATTTTGATTCCTCGGGAGTGAACGTCCAGCGCCTCCTTCAGCAGCTGCTCGTGGTGAAGCGCCACGCCCTGCTCCTCTCATCGTAATCAGGAGGAGGTGGAGGAGCAGGGGAGGGCGCCGAGAGGGATCAAACACACACTACACACACTACACACAGACACGCACCCATGAGAGGCAGTGCGAGGGATCAGTGGAGTCAGAGAGCAGCCGAGAAGGAGAAGTGGAGTACGAGAGAAGCGAAGGAAAGCGAAGATTATCCACTCTCCGAGGTCAGAGGGTTTGTTGGAGCTGACATATTAACCCAGACGGGAGAAGAAGTCGTATTAACTTCTGTGCCCGACCCGAAATAAACTCTCCCGTGCATTCCAAGTCATTCCTCCTCCTCTCCACCACTGATGCTACTTTAGGTCCACGTCTCCCTCCCGGCTCTGCCTCTGTGTGAAGAGGTTAAAACATCGCAGCTAAAAAAGGACACGACTATTTGTAGTTCCTCTCCTGTCCAAACACGAAGCTATTCAAACACGCCGTGTCGTAAAAAACAAGACAAAATGTGGCCTTCTTCACGTTTTCCACAGATTGTTAACGAGGCTATTACAGAGATGGAGTGTTCTGAAAAGAGAGGGAGGGGCGAGGGACCATGAAGGCAGCATGGGACCTGGATATTTTTATATCGAGATGCTCAAATTTGAGGGTTTCTGATGCATGTTACTACTGCATGTTTGCAGAAGAAGAAACACCATCAGAACACCAGATATCGATGTGATACCATTGCTTAATTAATAACCTGTGTGGCCAACTGAGACTGGAATGACTCTTTTCAGGCTACACGACTTTAACCCAGATTTTCTACTCACTAAAAACCTTTGGAACTCGCTGCCAAAAGCCCCAGATCAGAACCAAATACACATGAACTCTTAAGAGACATATTTCGAGGGATTCCCAGACACTAGATTTATCGCAAACTATGACTACAGAATTCCAGCAAGCTAATAGGCCAACCACAGCCAATCACAGCGGCCCAGACATAGTAGTCAGAGGTTTCTCTTGGCACAGCAAGCGTGAAGTATCTCCAAACACCTACACCTGTGTTTCAAGCCGTGCTACCCGATGTCAGCTCTCCTTCTCGTGGCATATACGTTTCTACCGACCCACTTCTCATGCACGACACATAAACATAGACATAGACATAGACAATCCTAGTGTTGAAACCTACTCCTGCTGTCTGGCTCAGTATCAAACTGATATCAGTGCTGCATCAGTCCTCCAGTTTGGATGAGCACTTGAGCTTTTGCACAAAATCTCCACTGCCTTGTTCATACTCTCCAACTTCCTGACGTCTCCTCTCACTTGTCTGTTCGATAACATCACCGTTTAGATGCTGTTCAGAGGGAAAAGACTCTCTCATTCACAGAGGTTTGTTGTGCAGGGGCTGGGGGGGGGGGGGGGGGGGGATGTCCTTTCAGCCACAGACCCACGTGGAGGTCGGAGGAAACTCTACACTGCGCTTCAGGTGAGGAGCTTTGTTTCCGCCGCAGAGCCAGACAAATGTGCCGATTCACGGACACAGTGTAATCAAATCGACTTGTGCTTGGAACGGGCTGAATGCTGCTGCCTGTGCTTTAAGGACTTGATCTTTACAAGGGAACCAGGAGGAGAAGTCGTTCACCTGCTGGCTGACCTTCTCTCTATGGAACCACCTGCACCTCAGGTTGTTCTTTCCATCAGGTAAACATGTGACTGAAGGCCGGGCCTGGAAAAAACCTCTCATCTGTGAAGAAGAGGCTTTTACAGCCTGTGTTCTCTGAAAAGATCAATACTTAGTACGCTATGTATTTACTGCTTCTGCACTCACACTCCAATCCAGAATGCTTTGACGAGTGAGACGAGTGAAATGTCCCCGAACGCATCTATTCACCACGACTGGGAACAGATAAATACCATGTGGCTGTGGGTTTCCTCGCCTCCTGGCTTTTTTCTTTAAATCCTCCTGCGAGGAGAAGAGGAGCGCCGAGGATCAGGGATAAAAAAACAAAAAAAACACAAACAGACAATGACCCTGATCTTGTGGAGGTGTATCCATGGAGACTAGGCCTCACTGTAAAGCATTCCCCACTGTGTGCTGCAGACAGACCAGTGCTACCAGTGCTGCCGACAGACCAGTGCTGCAGACAGACCAGTGCTGCAGACAGACCAGTGCTGCCGACAGACCAGTGCCGTCGAAAACCAGCTTAACAAGTTGGAGGGGCCGAGGCTGAGCGCTGTAAACACTCACTTCCACAAACAAGTGTATGAGCACAGGGACAAATAGGACCCCGCTGTATAAGACAGCTGCAGGACATCCTGTCTCATGTATGTTCTAAACTCCTTCCACACGTATGTTTGAGCCTTTAGAGCCAAAACTAAATAAAGTGAAATGAGTAGAGAGAGGAAATCGTACCGTCCACGAGGCAGAGCCACCATCTTTATCCCCCCGGGGGCTAAACAGAGCTTTCCCCATCAGCCTCTTACTCCAGCCTTGATCACAGGACAACAACTTGTTTGTCAGCAACAACACGTCAACGACATGTGTTCTTGATTCAAACAGAGGGACAAGATGAGCTCTGCCATATTTTTCATTTTGCATGATTTTTGTTTGAGCTGGTTCCAGTCTGTTCCTAATGGTTTGTGCATCGTTACACAAACACAGATTCAATTAGTCTCTAATAGATCATTTAAATGTCTTGTCCAAGGACACGCTGGCCCAGAAAATAATAAGGTAGTAATTATTCTTTTTTTTCTTTATTGATTTTCATGTTGGCTGCTTTTTTCAAACAAGCACTGATGTCTGGATGTTTTCCTGAGAAGATTTCCAGAACGACCACAAATACAAATGCTCCTGAAATGTACTGAAGGAAAGCCAGATTATCGTAAACACAGTTTTGTTATGAATAACGTTAGAAATTAGCTTTAATATCATGGATGTTAAACCTGAGCCATTAAATATCCCATTCATACAGTGTCCACGTCAGTTCACCTCTGACCTGTTTACTACTCACTGGGATAAGGAAAGCTCATTGGGTACAAACAGGCAACAGGTGGTCGATGAGAGGCAGCACCCAGGACCCTGGGTGGGGGGGGGGGGGAAGCAGGTGGCAAAAGGCTTAACCTGAGCTCAAAACCCGCCCAATGAGCTCATCTCCACTGGCTTATCCATTCAGCTCCCAGTCGTCTGCTTTCTGCCTGGACAGATCTGAGTGCTGCCACCGAGTCGACCAAGCACTCTGCTAATCTGTCTGAGCACGTTACCTGGCGTCCATCTGCTCGCAAACAAACCAATCGGGACATAATGTGTGTGTGTGTGTGTGTGTTTGCAAAGGGGCGGGTGTGCGTTTAAATGGTTTTTAGATGAATTTATAAATATATATTTGGGGTATTAGGTATAACAGCCTCATCAATGCCGTGCAGGGTAATCCCCTCCCCTCTGTTGTTATTGTTGTTGACCTTTACCCTCCATCCACGCCAGGGCAGTTCAGGTAAACCCAACAGGTAAACAACAGATTCCAGGAAGCCCAGCATCTCAATAACAAGTGTGTGTGTGAGTGTGTGTGTGTGTGTGTGTAAACGCCACTAATCCCTCGCTGCCAACGTATCTGAGTGAACTTAACGTGACCCGGCAGCAGCCGTGCAATCATATCTGACCATTTCCAACTCCCTCCACACACACACACACACACACACACACACACACACACACACACACACACACACAATGTACCACACCATGTGATATTCAAAGGGTGGAACCAACAAAGACAATAACACCGTCCTGTGTGGTTGTGCTGGTGTCAGCACTTGGATCTGCCTCCCTCGCCAGCCGCCGTGCCCTAATCCCCCCGGGTAAGAGCCCATTTTAATGATGTCATGGCAGACAGAAGTGCTGATGTTGTCCTCAGGACTCGGTGTAATTGAATTACTTCTGAGACGACAGACAAACAAGTCGAACGCGGATTATCGGTTTCTAGTAAAAGCCTCTGGCAGCACGCGCTTAAAATGATGTTTCTGATATTGTGACATATTTTCTCTTATATATTTTTCTTTTATCCTTTTCTTTTGTCGTTACTTTAAATCTTTCTTGCTGCTGTTCTACAGTTTAGATTTTTTCTATTACCTGTATATCATAATTATCTGTCTTTGATTTTAAATGCCATCGGCTTCTTGTCTCAGATGTTTCTTTGTCTTCTTTTTATTTGTTCTCTTTGTAACGGCTGTTGTGAAAGATGCTGTATGATTAAACTTATTATGAATATGCCAGAATTATTCTGTGAAGAACTATTCTGCTCTGATGTGATTGACTTGTGTTCTTGCTGAAGGGTTAGACAGGGGAAACAATTCGTCTTCTTCCAGTTGTGAGTCAGTGCTTGTTCATTATTATTCTATTCAAATATGATTCATTATGTGTTGTTTTTGTTGTCTCCTGTCATATAGTTTCAAATTTGTTCTGTTTTTTAATGTGTGTTTCTGAGGTGGGCCCCAGGAGGACCAGCCGTCCTAATAAATAGATGAAAATAAATAAATAAATAACCTGGTTTCAGCAGCTTCCCAGTCATGATGCTCATTATCATTTCCACCACCTTCATCATCTTAACAGGCTCACTGGTGGCGCCGCTAAATGGTCCCAGTCGAGGGACCAGTCCAAACGAGAGGGCTGCTGGTAAATATGGTCCTCGTGGAGAGAGGGTGGAAACCGTACGTCCTCATACGGGAGGTCATGTGGTAACGACCCCACTACACACAACTACTCACATCTCTGCAATCCAGGTCAAGTGTTCAGGTTCAAGTCATTCAAAGAAGAAGAAGTTTCAGGCGGTGAAGTGCAATCTACACATTGTTTATTCAGAAATGTTCCCGTCACGGTTTATTCTAATGTGAAATGCAATTATCATAATGGATCCTTTCAAAGCAATTTACGAATCAGAAAGCAAAGAGAAAAGAGAAAAGATGCTTTCTACCAAATATATAACACAGACACACACAAAGACACACACTCTCACACACACACACTCAGACACACACATACACACACACCATAACCATTTCCATCTTACCCCAAACCGTATAAAGTATTTTTTCACTATCTACGAATGACCTTGAAAGTCCAGTATTCATTGGGCTCCAGTTCACATCAGATGTAATTCCTGCTGTCTGCAGTGAGTCAGTTCAGACACTGAGAGACTGAATAACCATCTGCACTGATGTTTTCTATCAGCCCTGCAGTCCCATTGAACCCGGGGATCTGAAGAAGCTTTCAGACCACGTCCGCTGATGAAAGAATTTGTGTCTTTCTCTGAGAAAGGTCAGTGTCTCTGCTGCAGGAGTGAGTCACTCAGCGTTCATCTCCAAACCAAATGTGACATTTGAGCTTTACTAACAAGTTGTTCTTTGAAAGAGTAAAAGCTCCTGGCTGCACTGAGGTCAGATACTTTACCTGATCGGCCTCGTGACTCTGAGGGGCAGAGACAACAGGCCTCTCCCAAACAGACACACACACTGACCCCTGTGCACAGAGGTGATCAGGACAGAGACACACACACAGACACACACACACACACCGTCTCACCTGGTCGTCCACTCTGTGGGCCACGATCGTAGCCGCCTCCTCCTGCTCCGCATCGTTGAGGGGTCGGATCCTCAGGGCAACCTGCGCCACACACACAGAGAACTCAGTCGTCTTTGAGTTTCACAGATATTCAGTTCAGGGAAATGATGCAACGATGGCGACAAATGAAACTGACGGCCCTGAATGACTTCTTCTCTACCTCATGTGTCTGTGGGATGTGGGAGTTTAAATTGAATAGATATGAAATGTGCTGAAATCCCGGTGAGCTCTTCAGGGGTCATTTATTCTAAGATTTGGCAAATCTCCTCCGGGGCCACGGCAGTAATATTCCTCTGGTTTCACACCTGATTTTAAAGATGTGTGGCTCCAGCAGAGGAAAGTGGTTGATTTGTGAGCTGAACACCTTCAACAAGTGTTGGAAAATGATCCTGAAGAGCTCATCAGGACTCACTTGAGATGTGAGGCTACAAAATGTCCTGTGCTAAAAAAGGAAGGATGTTGAATTCGAAGATTTTAAAATGTAAAAAGACAGACAGGGACACTGTACATTAAATATGCTACTTGGAGGTGTAGGATTCAGGAATAACAAAGCGTTAACTATAGAAGACACTTAGAGTCTGGATGTGTTGACCTCTGCATCATTGATTTTAGCATTTTTTAAAAGGAATCTCTCAATAGCAAACATTTGTGTAGATGCCTGATAAACCTGATAAATGCTAATATCTGAGAAAAGTAAAAAGCTAATCATTATCACTCAATTAGAGCCTCTCTTCAATATTTCTTACATAAGCTTTTAATGGGAGTAAAATGGGATAAATAACAATCACAGCAGGATATTTAAACTCAACTCTATTGTCGATTTCACTGCAGTTATATATTAAATATGTTGAATGTCTGATTCTCTCTGGGTCGTTTGTAATAATAATAAGAATTCAGCTCATTTCCAGCGCAGCAGCAGCGTTGGAATAACAAAGTCTTGTGTGAGTCAGCGTGAGCAGAAAGCTTATTTCATGCTGAACGAGAGAGAGAGGGAGTGAGGGAGAGAGAGGGGGGGGGGGGGGGGGGGGGGGGGGCAGGCGACTGAAACAGCAACTTCAATAATTCAGATGCGCACAGTGCAGCGAGTGACGGGCTGAGCTGCAAGAAACTATCATTTCTACTGTCAGTTCATCTGTAAACTATAAATTATCTGGATTAATAAACGCCTGGTTATTCCTTTGTCTATAAATGTTTGGTGGATAAAACATCGGTGATAAATGATCACGTCCTAAAGCATCGGGTGACGTCTGTAAATGTGCAAAACGTGAAAAATACTCAGGTGAATACAATTAATACGGATTTTCAATAACTGTGAACAACACAAAACTGCACAAAACTGTGACTCAATACGATACGATATATGATAACTGTCCCAAATTTTAAAACTGCATTTAATAGAATCTAGTACAAATCTACCTTCTGTAAAACAGAGATGTTGTTAGACTGGTCTTAATAAGTTTAAATGCTTAAATACTGTTTTTATACTCATGTATAAAAACAGATTGGACAGAAATAGAAACACTTGTTTATAAATGAAGTCTGGGTGATAATTAATTTGTTTGCCTTATTATTATAATCGATCAATGTCTTCTTTATATTAAGTTTAAAGACTCTAATTAATGTGCAGATAACGAGAAAGAAAACATAACATTAATCTGAGGTGGATAATTTATGCTGTTGACAATTACTGATATTGTTTTGTCGCCCTTGGACATAAACATGTAAATTCATAATAATTCAAAATTCAGAACTGAAAATCCAAGCTAGAATAGCAGTGAACTGTCCCTAATAAACTGAGTTGTGTCTATTATCGATCACTGATAACAGCTCGTTTGATGAAACTCTTATAACCACAAATAATAAAAAGTTAAAGCTCAGGATCTGGTTTAAAGTAACGGGACTCACAGTGAGTTGCTGCTCCTTGGTCTCCCCCGTGTCCTTCATGGTCCTTCAGTGCAGGACAGTGCGGGCGTCAGACGGGACCCTGAAGCATCTTGCTCCTCTTCCTCCTCTTCCTCCTGCAGCACCCGGCGGGCTCCCTGTGGCTGCACTGGCCGCCTCTCAGCGTCTGTGTGCGGGGGAACAACCAGGAGCTGCCGCCCGGAGCGAAGCAGCTTCACGATGTCCGCTCCACCGTGCGCGCACACGCACTAACACGCACCGAGACGCACCGACGCTTCAGAGCAACAGACAGAGTAACAGACAGAGTAACAGACAGAGTAACAGACAGACAGGTAACACAGGTCACAGCAGCAGCAGCCCACCTGCTACACTCACTGCCCCGTCTGTCTGTCGCTGCTCTGCGCGC
The DNA here is from genome assembly GCF_947347685.1 of Pleuronectes platessa. Classification (NCBI taxonomy): domain Eukaryota; kingdom Metazoa; phylum Chordata; class Actinopteri; order Pleuronectiformes; family Pleuronectidae; genus Pleuronectes; species Pleuronectes platessa. The sequence continues at coordinate 2,803,483 of NC_070646.1, forward strand.
ACGTGCATGTTTGTGCGTGCGCGCGTGTGTGTGTTGTCCCTGGAGACGCGGCAGCTACACACCAGCTACTGTAAACAACACAACACCACTTCCGCTTATAGCGTGTGTTTGTTTTTACTTTTTGTAGTTGCTCCTAGAAATGTTTACATAGAGTGTCATGCAACAAATATATATATATATATATATATCATTGTATGTATCTATATATCTGTCTATCAATCAATCTATCTCACCATCTATATATGTATCCAGCCATCCATCTAATATATCATTACTAAATATATTATATTCACCTTATCCATTATTTTTATATCTATTATTGAATATTTTACCTCCTGATTTGTTCGTCACTAAACTAAACTGAAGTCCCTGCAGTTTTAATGCAGCTTCTACTGCAGCACTATACTGACCTCTGCTGGACAGAGTCAGAAACGAACTCACTGGAGAACAAACTAGATGGTTTTGTCCCAACTACAAACGATTTTAAATGAACCCACATCATTGACGTCTATGAGTAAAACATGACGTTGTGTTAACACCCAACAACAAAATGAACACACACCAGGAAGTACTCAAAACAACAGGTTTATTGAGCTCACAGTTGGGCCCCTGAGTCTGGGGACTGTGTTACCTGTCTGTCAGAGACACTAACACCATTAGAGCAATTAGGATGAGATTCAGTTCTTGTAGAGGGCTTAGGTTGAAAAATTTCAAATGGTAAGATTTATATAATCCTCTACTGTAATTTAAACGAGTAAATATCTGTTAGAATACATGATTATTATGCACAAACCATGAAAAAAGGGATGTGAGGCAAAATAAAGTTAAAGAAACTAGCTATCATAGCATGTGATCAGAATCTGTTTACTTGACTGAAAGATTTGGTATTTCAAAACCATCTGCTGAGAGAAGGCTTTTTTGGATCTTAGGGGAGGGAGAAGAGAGCACATTGCATTATTTTTGCACTGAGATCACTTTTGTTTTCTTCTCAACCATTCTGAAGTACTCAGAACACGTTGGGCCGGACTCAGAGCTGGATCTCATGGAGTCCAGAGGGATCTACTGCACATGCTCAGAGGAAACGTCTGCCTGTTGTTTCAGAAAAACACATTCCTGTGGTTTGCTGGATGGTGATACGCTTTGCTCAAATCCTTCACTAGAAGTCAAGACAGGATCAGTTCCTCTGAAAATACTCAAAAACTTATTACCAGGCTGAATTTATCAATATGCTATGAGGTCGATGCCGAAAATAGGATGTAAAGACAATGTCCAATAACGTTATATCTGCCAAAATATATGAAAGAAATTGGCAATGATTCCTATGATTGTAATTATCAAACCCTTGTGAGAACGAAATGTGATTAAGGGTTGATATTTTAATATCAAGCAAGAGAAATCATTTCTTTATATACAATGTAAATATAAATGCATCTTTTCCGAATTGGTTATTCTGTCAAATGAAAGTTTTCATATCAGCCAACATAAAGTCAGATACTAACACATTTGTGAAGGACTCATTTCGGCCAATTGTTATCAGCAGCCTGATGAATCAGTCAAATCTTGTGCACACACACCAGACCCATGTTCTTCAGGTGAAGATTGTACTTAGCAATGTGTTTACCCTGCTCACTGAATAATGAGGAATCCCATTAAAGTATTGGGACAGTGATTAGTGAAGGCTAACTTATATGATGTGATTCACTTGTATATAGAAAATGATTGAGTCTCAAAACACTGGAGCTTGAAATGCTCTTGGCAACATTTTCATCTCCATCTGGTTTCCTCCCTGCGCGTCAAATGCGCATACTTCATTCTCCATCACCAGACATAGTTCTGAGCCCTTTCCCCGTTTTGTTAAATAAACCATTAAGTCCAAATGAACATATCACATAAGCTTTTAAACAAAAGCACCTTCTGCATAACAGAAAAAATAAACAGGAGGGCGAACGAACACGTCTGAACGGTGGAGAGCTGGTGCGTAAAAGACGAGTGCGCTCATCGTCCACGTTTGAGCTGAACAGTGAACTTGTGTGACCTGGTTTCTTAAGACGGCCCCTCTCTCTGATGAAGGAGGGACTCTGCCCCTTGAACATGTACAAGTGATCTGCTGCGCTCGGGACCTCCCCAAAACTTCTGGGCATATAAAAGCCAAGCTAAGTCATTTGTTTAAGCAGTAGGGAGTTTCTGCTAGGATCTGGATTGGAGCTACGCACAGACCGGACCCTACCGTGCATGAGTAATATTTAGACATGTTCAGCTTTGTGGATATTCGTGTAGCGCTGCTCCTGAGTGCAGCGGTGCTTTTGGCGAGAGGTCTAAGCGAGGAAGATGGTAAGTATCACTTTCACACTTTGATTTGACTTGTTTTTGGGACTTGTGGCCCCCTCGAGATGTGGATAGAGCGCAAGGAGGCTGCGCTGTTTGCTAGGACTGATACTCCTCTGCGGGATCCCTGGCTCCAGTGATGGGGATGAGGTGTTATCTCACTTCTGATGGGCTTGATGCTCTCCCCCTGACGTGCAGACACAATCAAACGAAATATTTCCTCTTTAAATCAAACTGGGCTTTGTTTGCTGGAAAAAAAGCAGCAGTGGAAAAATCGCTAAAGTCTGACGTCAACAGTAAAAAACAGGACAAGACGCCAATTAATAACCAAGCAGGAGAAGAAGGGTGCGGAAGACACAGTTCTGTGGCCAACAGCGCAGCTCTGTGGCCAGTACTGGAACTGTGGATCCATCGGTGCTCGCTCCTTCAAAGCCTCAAACTTGTGGTTCCTTCTGCTCCATGAAGTTCTGTATTCTGACCTGACGCAGGCCCAGGTTACCCAGAAAGCAATCCCTGAAGTTAAACTTCCATAGAAACTTTGTTTCTGCTCACAAATCCTTCTATAAACGTGTTCCAGGTTCAATCTGAATGTGGTCTAGATGACAGAGATCAAGGGACAGAAAGGTCAAAGGTTGCTGTCAGCAAAAATAGACATTGGCCAAAGGGTCCGAGCTTCATGCCAGAGGTTTACATCAGTGAAGTTGCCTTGTCTGGTGCAGGGACTCATCTGGCTCCCATAGAACTTCAAACCCAGTTGATCACTCTGTGTTTTTTTTTTGGGGGGGGGGGGATATTTACTCTGACTGTTACCAAACTCTCCTTTCCTTTCAGTGCCATCACGTGGCTGCACATATAATGGAAAGGTGTACGGTGATCAAGATAGATGGAAACCAGATCCCTGCCAGTTCTGCTTCTGCAACAGTGGAGACGTCTTGTGCAGTATGCCGCGCTGCATGTACCCATCCGGCTGCACCAACCCAATCGTCCCAGAGGGACAGTGCTGCCCCATCTGCCCCGATGATGGTACAGCGCCTTGATCCTCCTCAGCCTTTTGTGTGGTTAACAAGCTCTGTGGCGCCACCTAGTGCCTTCCCACCTTGTCTCTGACAATCTGAGGCTCCTGGGCCATGAATGGATCGAGGCCCTAAGCCTGCCTGCTTGCCTGAGGATTTTCAGTCGCTTTGTTTTTACCTCATTTCAATTTCAATATGCATTCTTTCAACAACGGATTACACCTGCTCTTTCCTGAAGCCTGGCAGTGCATGTTTTACTTCTCATCATCATGCTTACCTGTGCAGGCTGCGACATGGCCTACACATGTCTCATTTCTCCCAAAACAACCTCTGTTTTCCACTTCTTCTTTTGCAGAAATGATTTTGAATCAAAGAGGTCGACTTTTGATTCACAATAACTCTGTATTTCATTCTTGAGTCAGCACTGACTTCTTGTTTAGACCCGCTGTAGATAGCTGTGAGCTTCAGTTTAATGCTAATCCTCACCCAAACACCTTTGCTGCCACGTTTCTTTTTGTGAATCTTCATAGTTACGAATGTTTCTCTCATAAATGTTCAAGAGGTGTTGACACTTTCTTCTTCGTTGGTTCTATAGGGATTAAGAGGGGCGGAGGAAGTAGAACAGGAATCCTTTGGTGAGGAGGTTTGTCCGCTGCAGAGCCAGAAAAATGTGCCGATTCACGGTCACAGTGTAACCAAATCGACTTGTGCTTGGAACGGGCTGAATGCTGCTGCTTGAGCTTCAAGGACTTGATCTTTACAAAGGAACCAGGAGGAGAAGTCGTTTGCCTGCTGGCTGACCTTCTCTCTATGAAACCACCTGTGTAATTCAGCTCTGATGTGATTGACTTGTGTTGTTGTTGAAGGGTCGGTGAGTTGAAACAATTTGGCTCCTCTGTTTCTCATTCAGTGCTTGTTCATTATTATTCTATTAAAATATGAATCATTATGAGTTGTTTTTGTTGTGTCCTGTTGTATAGTTTCTGAGTTGGGCCCCTGGAGAACCAGTCGTCCTAATAAATGGATGAAAATAAATAAATAAATAACCTGGTTTCAGCAGCTTCCCAGTCATGACGCTCATTATCACTTCCACCACCTTCATCATCTTAACAGGCTCACTGGTGGCGCCACTAAATGGTCCCAGTCGAGGGACCAGTCCAAACGAGAGGGCTGCTGGTAAATATGGTCCTCGTGGAGAGAGGGTGGAAACCGTACGTCCTCATAGGGAGGTCATGTGGTAACGACCCCACTACACACAACGTGCGTAGGACGAGATCCTCTCAGGAGGAAAATCACCAAGTGTTCAAATTCATGTCAAACAAAAAAAGACTAATTCACCTGCAGTTGCTCACATTATATATTGTAAAATGTCACTTTAGGGGGTGTTGCCTAATTTAATTGTATTACACTCTTCAGGGGTCATTTTTTCTAAGAATTGGCAAAGCTCCTCCGGGGCCACGGAAGTAATATTCTTCTGGTTTCACACCTGATTTTAAAGATGTGTGGCTCCAGCAGAGGAAAGTGGTTGATTTGTGAGATGAACAACTTCAACAAGTGTTGGGAAATGATCCCTGAAGAGCTCATCAGGACTCACTTGAGATGTGAGGCTCCAAAATGTCCTGTGCTAAAAAGAAAAGGAGGGATGTTGAATGGAAAGATTTAAAAATGTAAAAAGACCGACAGGGACACTGTACATTAAATACACAACTGTGAGGTGTAGGATTCAGGAATAACAAAGCTTTACCTGTAGAAGACACTTAGAGTCTGGATGTGTTGACCTCTGCATCATTGATTTAGCATTTTTTAAAGAGAATCTCTAAATAGCCAACATTTGTGTAAATGCATAAACCCTCGATTCACAACCTGATAAATGCTAATATCTGAGAAAAGTAACTGAATAATGAGGAATCCCATTAAATTATTGGGACAGTGATTAGTGAAGGCTAACTTATATGATGTGATTCACTTGTATATAGAAAATGATTTAGTCTGAAAACACTGGAGCTTGAAATGCTCTTGGCAACGTTTTTATCTCCATCTGGTTTCCTCCCTGCGCGTCAAATGCGCAGACTTCATTCTCCATCACCAGACATAGTTCTGAGCCCTTTCCCCGTTTTGTTAAAGAAGCCATTAAGTCCAAATGAACATATCACATAAGCTTTTAAACAAAAGCACCTTCTGCATAACAGAAAAAATAAACAGGAGGGCGAACGAACACATCTGAACGGTGGAGAGCTGGTGCGTAAAAGACGAGTGCGCTCATCGTCCACGTTTGAGCTGAAACGTGAACTTGTGTGACCTGGTTTCTTAAGACGGCCCCTCTCTCTGATGAAGGAGGGACTCTGCCCCTTGAACATGTACAAGTGATCTGCTGCGCTCGGGACCTCCCCAAAACTTCTGGGCATATAAAAGCCAAGCTAAGTCATTTGTTTAAGCAGTAGGGAGTTTCTGCTAGGATCTGGATTGGAGCTACGCAAAGACCGGACCCTACCGTGCATGAGTAATATTTAGACATGTTCAGCTTTGTGGATATTCGGTTAGCGCTGCTGCTGAGTGCAGCGGTGCTTTTGGCGAGAGGTCTAAGCGAGGAAGATGGTAAGTATCACTTTCACACTTTGATTTGACTTGTTTTTGGGACTTGTGGCTCCCTCGAGATGTGGATAGACATTGGCCAAAGGGTCTGAGCTTCATACCAGAGGTCAGGTCTTTACATCAGCATTCATTACAAGTACATAAGGAAAAAAGTTACACTAATAAATCAATACTTTGCTGAATTTTTGGTTTTGTGCGTCACATTTGATCCAAGCAGCTCTAGTTTCATGAGTTTGAAGTTGTCTTGTCTGGTGCAGGGACACATCTGGCTCCCATAGAACTTCACACCCAGTTTATTTATTTGTTTTGGGGGGGGGTATTTACTCTGACTGTTACCAAACTCACCACGGCTCTCTCCTTTCCTTCCAGTGCCACCCGGTGGCTGCACATTAGATGGAAAGGTGTACAACGACAAGAGTGAATGGAAACCAAAGCTCTGCAGGACCTGCTTCTGCGACGGTGGATACATCGCGTGCAACGAGAGGATCTGCGTGGTCACACCCGACTGTGCCTACCCAAAAGGAGAGTGCTGCCCCCTCTGCCCTGGTGATGGTACACCGCCTTGATCCCACCTAGTCTCTGACAATCTGAGGCTCGTGGGCCATGAGTGGATTGAGGCCCTAAGCCTGCCTGCTTGCCAATAACAAAGCTTTACCTGTAGAAGACACTTAGAGTCTGGATGTGTTGACCTCTGCATCATTGATTTGAGCATTTTTTAAAGGGAATCTCTCAATAGCCAACATTTGTGGAGATGCACGAGCCCTCGGTTCACAACCTGATAAATGCTATTATCTCAGAGAAGTAAGAAGCTAATCATTATCACTTAATAAAAGCCTCTCTACAATTTTTCTTACATAAGCTTTTGATGGGAGAAAAATGGGATAAATAAATAAACTCAACTCAATCGTCGATTTCACTGCAGTATGTATTAAATATGTTGAATGTCTGGTTCTCTCTGGGTCGTCTGTAGGCCTTGTATGAGTCAGCGTTAATATTTTACCTCCTGATTTGTTCGTCACTAAACTAAAATAAAGTCCCTCCAGGTTTAATGCAGCTTCTACCGCAGCACTATACTGACCTCTGCTGGAGAGAGTGAGAAACTGTTTCGTCCCAGGTACAGATTGATTGAATGAACCCACCTCCTTGACGTCGATGTCATGACGTTGCGTTAACACACAACAACAAAATGAACACACACCAGGAAGTTCTCAAAAAAACAGGTTTATTGAACTCACAGTTAGGCCCCTGAGTCTCGGGGCCCCCCCCACAGACGGCAGCACCACTCAGTGCCTGTACAGTGAAACATGCTGAAAGACACAAATCAAGACTAATGCTTTAAATCTCTACTGTTAGTCGTCCTGACCGCGTACTGAGGAAAAAGAAAATGACCTGAATATTCTCATTAATGACAGTTAGTGCAGCGCGGCTTCCCAAACTACAGCAGACATCACAACTTCATCGAGTTAGTCCATAAAGACGATATGGATTAATGGCTCTTTAGAAAGAAAAACAACATTTGTGACTCTGCCACACAACACTAGAAAAAATATAAAAAGAAATGGCACGTTTGTTTATAAACAAAATGAAATCAGAGTAGAAGACAACAGTCTGTTATTGGACATTTGTTTTTATTTACAGAGGTCGTGGTCTCGAGATCGTCTCATGTCCGGAGAAACGTAAAGTTTCACGTGTGTGTGAACGTGAATAGATTATGACGGCTCCTCCTCCTGGTGTGTTCTCGGTGCTTCACATGTTTATCAAGCATGAAGAGCAACATGTAGAAAACACAGCGGCGTGTGTTTTAATATTTTTCCTTCTTCACCGACCTGAACGTTGTCATATGTGAAACAAACCTTCTTTTCAAAGATTTGAAGGAAGTGATTCCATAAAGAGCAGATAAATTAAACTTGGACATGTTTCAAAGTTATGTTTTCACCCCCCGTCCACATTTTTCCATAATCAATTTAGCTATTGATTCCAGAGCGTTTTTTATGCGTTTTAATCGGTGTCTTAGTTTAAATATATTTGTAGGTGTTATCAATTCTACGCGTTTGTTTGTGATTCTGAACAATATTACAAAAAAAGTACTGAAGGGATTTCAACCAAACTTGGTGGGAGGATGCAGAATGTGTGAGGGAGGAGGAACTTCTGGTGCCGATCAGCCATAGGAAGCAGATCCCAGATCATTTGATCACTTTCTTTAAAATTGTGATATGGGACGTTTTTCAATTTTTTTCCCAAAAACACTTTTCGCAGGGAATAATTTATTGATGTGGATAAAAAAAAAGAAACAGGCACATTAAGGGAACTGATATCTAAGAGTGTGTGGAATAAAGGTTCAGCTTGACTCGACTGCTCGGCCTTGATGGAGGTTTAATCAGTTGTACACTGAACTCACTATTTCCCCCCCGTGCCTGACAAACAAGGCATTATTCAGTTCATATTTCAGAACGTGTCAGTTTGCCCACGGAGCACAAAACAGATCTCAAGCAGGTAAAGTTCAACTTGGGGCAGAAATAAGGGATGAGTCAGAACAGCACAGATATGTTTCTGATGTTGTCCTGAGACGGACGACACGTTACGCTGTTCCTTGTGATGCTTGGACACACTCCTCCTGTCGAGTGTGTGTGTGTGTGTGTGTGTGTGTGACGGCGTCTTCCTCCAGGGGCAGTTTTAAGAAGTCTATGCTTGGAAGTCGTTTCCAAAGTGTCTAATCTGCTCCTCGGTCATGGACAGGTAGGTGGCCCTCATACTCGGCGAGTACTGTGGAAGACACACACAGAGACACAGCACAGGGGACACGTTAGAGGACAACACCGTGATTTCACTTCTGATCACCAGATAAAAATAAAGACAATGTCATGAGGGGCTTAAAGGAAAAGTGCACGGAGAATCTGTCTCTTGACAACATGGAACTCTCTGAAGGTCTGAGAAGGTTTTTGAAGTTTGTTTGGATTCAAAGGAGTTAAACTGGATTATGATGGAGATCCAGGATTAAGAATAAATACACTTCAAACTTCTCCTAGAGAATAATAGACTTCAACAAAACTTGTACATACAGATCAATGGGCAGTATTATGTATTATTTTACTTTGGCAGAAATCTTGTACACCTGCTTGTACTTAGGTTTTTAACTTACTTTACTTTCATTCATAAAAGATCCTGGATATTTTTTGCTGGATGGCGTTTCTCAGGGAATATTTCATGGATCATGATAAAAACAATTTGACATATTTATGAGTTAGACTGATATTTATGAGTATGTGCAATTCGGTGCAAATCCAAAAATAAATCTAGCAGATAAAAATATAATTTGTACTTAAGAAGTAGAACAACAAACCTACAACTATCACTAATGAGTTGCTTTGATCATGTGGATTCAGGATGGTAAAAACAGATTTCATGTATATTTGTTATTTAAAGTCTCTAAACTAAATTAAAGACTAAGTTTAGTTGAGTTTTCCTTTAATTTAAACTTGTTGAACTAACTCAACACTTGATAACACATTAATCTGTTGATTCTATATCACGACTGGATGCATGGTGCTAACACCTCATGTTCAGTACAAGCTACAGAACTGAATGGTTGGAGCAGGACTGCATGCACAGTAGGGGGCGACTGTGAGGAGATCCAGGGACACAACTACAGTTCCACCCTGTGAGGACCAGGGGCGGACGTCCCACACTAGCTCAGAGGGACACCGTCTGGGATGAGGACAACAGGTTGTGAGTTTGAAGCCATGCCAAACAGGAAGAACCGCACAGGAACCAAACAAAGTGATGAGAGGTGGAGGAGAGGTGATCGATGCAACAGAGGAGAAGAGGAGGGGGGGAGTCAGTCCTGAGGAAGAGTTGAAAAGACTTACTCTGGTTCTATACGGCTGAGAGTATATCTCCAAAAGTTGATTAAATAAAAAAAGAGGAAATACAGAAATGAAAGATACAAACGAACATAAACAAACAAATATACACACACACACAGACACACACAAAAATATATAAAAGAAGCTGTTAGCCGAAGACGACTGCATGGGGCTGCACAGTCACAGTCATGAGGGAGAATTGAATTCTACATCACAATCAAGAAAGACGTCATAAGGCAAATTAACATCACATCTTCAAATGCAGTCCAGTTAGAAATGAAGGCTGATGGCGGCTGAGGATGACGACTGACAGAAAAGCAAGAATCGATCATGTGATATAATGATTATCTACAAAATAATAAGATTCTGAGGCAAAAAAAAACATTGAAAGTGGAAAAAAGATTAAATGGAATGAGATAAAATAGAATATTGTGCTTTTTAAAAATATTTTATGCTTTTTTTTGATCGGATCAATGTTTCTCTGCTCTAAAACACAGCTCATGATTGAATACCTGCAGAATCCATTCCACTGCATCTCCTCACTGTAAATGAGGCTTTTTAAAAGTTTACGTGTTTGTTTTGATCTGCGTCATCTGACAGGACACAAGGGGCCCAGCAGGGGGGCTCATTTATTCCAGGATGAAGTAAACCTTCATGGTTTTAAGGCTCGTGTCGCCTCCTCCTGGGGATTTGGCCTGAGAGCAGCTAAACGCCGGTCGCTTCATGATTAAATATTAACTTCATTACTTCTCCTGGTTCTGAAGTCAGCCTCCTGTGAGCTCCGGCAGACAAAAGGCACAGTTCTCTAAATCGTTAGTAAACATGGCTGTGGCATTAACGTGGAGTTTAGAGGAGGATGTTCCCTGAGTCGACACTTTAAAATGATGAATGAAATTATAGGCAGTTGGTTTTGAAAAAACAACTTCCTGTGACATCACAGCGAGGACTTGGCCTCTGGGACCCAACGCACCGAGGGGGGCGGAGATCCGCGTCCTATCAGCGGCGCGTTCTCGTAGCGAGGATTTCCCCCGAACAGAGCCGCCTGGTTCCTGAGAGGAGAGCGAAACAAGTGACTCAGAAGCTGAAGGAGCTTCGTCGTGACGCTCCACACGTTACGTCCGTTCACTCACATGTACTCGGACATGGGGGCGGTGGAGACGGCCGGGGCGGGGGGGTGCAGGCTGCTCTGGCTGCCCATGCTGCTGGTGTAGCTGCAGAAGGTGTGCATGTTGGGGAGGGTGGGGTTCTGGGAGACGGCCCTCCTCACCCGGGGGTTGAACGGGTCCTCCTCGTCGATGTCGTCATAGTCCTGCTCCCTGAGGAGAAACATCGGGAGACAGTTGGTTTGGTCCAGAGGGATTTCAAACTGGAGGTCACAACCATGACTGTAAATAAAGATGGACGACTTGACGGCTCCCTGAAATGTGAAGCCAGTTCATCTTGAGGTGGCTGGCAGCTGTAAAGATCATAAACCCTGCCTCCTCCATGTTAGTGGACTGTAAACAACAGTGATGTATGTCCACGTTCATTTTTTTATTTCTTAAATCAGGATGAAAGGTGTTGATTGACAGCTGAGATGACTCCTGATTGGTCGAGCACATGTATGTAATGAGTAAATCTCCATAAATCTGCTTAGAAATTATAGAAGATCGTGAATTTCCCTTTGAATTATCGCGTTTTTTAAGTTTCCTTTCCGATTATAGTAAATAAATGATACTTGTATTAAATTTAAAAAGTGATCATTGTATAAAAATAGGTCAAAACAAAGGCGACTGAATGAAAGGAAATGAATCTAACACTATATCTTCTTTGATATATAAATATGAAGTTGTATTGGAAGGTTTACAACATTCAACATAAACCTACTTTGCTTTAAATGGACGAGCACTGATGTTTCAAGGATACACTTCAGATTAATGTTATTTATAGTTTCAGAAGAGTTTTTTTCATCCATGACCTTGCAAAGGAGAATTTGCATTTTGGGCCAAACATCTGGTCTCTTGTACAATTGTATAAAAAAAAAAGAACTATTCACGCACATGCATGAGTTGGCTCCCGCAGCACCGCGGAGGCAGGACGGGGGAAATGAGGGCGCTCAGGCAGGAAGGCGAGCGGAGAAGGAACTGACCTGCTGGCTATTTGTCTCCACGCCCTGGGAATCGCACACAGCATGACAGTGAAGGCGCAGGCTGCGAGGACGGAGAAGAGGCAGAGGTAGAGCACGCCCTCCACGCCGTCGTGGCACACCCCCACCATCGCGTCCAGGTAGTCCTGAGGAGGTCGGAGAGAAAACACACACTTTGCTCTAATGGCCCTTGTTTGAATTTCGCTGCAGACAAAATGAGTCAGAGATGAAAAAGCACTCAGAGCGTCGCTGTGTGCCGCCTCCAGGAAGCCGCGTACTTTCATTCATATCATGCACATTACTCATGTGAACTCAACTGCACACACAAGTCACAGTGTACGAGTCGGAGGGAGCAGGGGACTCACAAACATTACGAGGAATACAACGATTCTCTCTGTTGTGTTGTGTTGTGTTGTGCTGTGCTCGGCTCTGATCCTAGTCCCACTCTCACTTTCATGCAGAAACCCTGCCTGGCTACTTGCTCTCCTGTTGACCTAGTTGTGCGGCTGTGGCTGGAGGCGGTGTACAGACCTTGTTGAGCCCCCTGCAGTCCAGCAGGGCGGTCAGCTGGTGCAGGCTGGCCTCAGAGGAGTTCAGCACATTCTGGATGCCCAGCAGGTCTTTCTGCGGAGACGACCAAAAACACGTTTAAGAACATTATTCTCATCCTGATCTTTAAAATAATAGCACTCCATTATACTGAGCAGGAGTAAGTATTAATGTGGGAGGGGGGGGGGGGGGGGTACCTCAGCTGAAGGGAACAGAGGAACAGCAAACTGCAGCAGACTCTGGATCTGGATCTGCATGGTGGTCAGGGACCTCTGGAAGATGGTCAGGGGCTGAAAAACAAGAAGGTGAAGATCAGACGAATTAAGAGAAATAAGGAAGAGACGACACAGGAAGCAGAAAAAAACAAGAATTAAAATAAAATATGTTTTTTTGGGGTCGTTTTCCCAAAAGAGCTGAGGCAGGAAATCTGTCCAAGCAACACAATATAAGAGTTTGAGCACAAGCAGAGGCTCTTTGAATGCAAGCTCTGGGTTTCGAGTGAAAGCGTCACAAAATCAATAAATCATTCTCTCAAACCCAAAGACCACACTCCTGAATAAAGATTAGGAAAAGAAAACAACAACAAAAACAGGTTTCTTCCAAATTTCGACTTCCTGCGGGATAATAATACTTTACCGTAAACGTGAATTCTGTTCATTGGCTCAGTTTTGGTGAAATATTCCTTAATTTGAATGTTTTCTGGTCGTGAGCAGATATAAATTCAACATTTATTAAGTTTGACTCAGCCATCGTTGTCTTGTTGGTTTGCGTTCTCACCACCAGGGGGCAAAGTAAGCCTCCACATTCGCCACAATAATACAGAATCATCACATCCCAACCTGAAATCAGCACCTTCTGCCTCGTGCCTTCTTCTTTTTTTTAATTAACATTCAAGCAGAACAATAAAGGGACGAAGAGACTTCACAGTTGCTCAACCTAACGAGGAGCTGGATCTGTGGCAGGGAGTTAAACGGAAACAGGATACGGTCAATTACCTCAACTATCCAGAAATGTAATTGGTTTCCTCTGATTTGAATATTCCTTCCAGATCTGTGGGTCTGAACATCGTCAAACTGATGTCTGCTACACAATCTAACCGCCGGAGCAGATGTGAGCCAAACAGAATTAAAAAAAAGAAACGGATCAGAGAAGGAAAGTAAGAAGAGAGAGATGACGACAATAAGAGCAGAAAAAGAGCTGAAGCGGGGATTCACGTCTGGAGCCGCTCGGTATGATCTTGGCAGGTTCTGGCCTCAGAAACGAAGGAACACGGGTGCAGAGGAAGAGAGGACGAGTATTTTTATCTTCTCCGAGGGTTTTCTGAGGTGAGTTTAGGATCTGAACACACAGACCGCTCTGACCGGAGAGATCCAGCTTGACAAAGATGAGACGTGAGCAGCACCGACATGAACTCAGCCTCCAGCTCCGGTTCAGGGAATCACAGGTCAGAAGATGTCGAGATATTTAAGTTCAAACGGTTTGAAACTGAGCAGCATCAGATCAGAAGATGAGCGTTTGTTAGACGAGTAGGTCACGTTAACTTTACTCTCAACTGCTTCGAGATAACTTTATAATAATACATCGTTAGGAGCTGCTTTAAATTTAATTAGACTTTTAAAGAAATTGCATTTTTAACACCTCTGCAGCTGCTGGGAATAAAACTCATTACATTCTGAATAACGACCAAAATGTGTGTGTGTGTGTTTGTGTTGAGGTTTATTCTCAATTTAATTTCTATCTTCACCGATGAGATTATGTTTTTGTCTGCGTTTGTTTGTGTTTGTTTGTGGTTTGGGAACATAACGTTAAAAAGCTTAAGATGAAACTTTAGTTTGATCTGTATGAGAAACTTAGTTTTTTTCTTCCCTGTAAACAAATGCAGACGGAAACACAAGATACAAATCTTCACCACAATCAACACTTCACCCTCATTTTAATCATAACATAAATCTAAATACTAAATGCTTATAAGGTTGTGTGGGAGAAAAGTTGATAGTAAAGTTTGACTCGTGTCATTTCTCACCTGCTGGAAAGGGTTGGAGAGCGTCTGGTTGCAGTAAAGATAATAATGAACAATATCTGTGGAGAAAAATCCATATTTTTATTCCTCACATTAACAAAAGTGAATGATGCAACATAACTGATCTGACTCACACTCACCAGCAGGGATGAGGCTCTTCGTCTGGCTCATGACGAACTTGTCGGGGGAAACACAGAAATCACTCGTGCCCTGAAAAAGTTAAAAACACAGGAGCCGCATGAGAGAAAAGACAAAAGACAAAAGACAAAAGACTCACAGAGAATAAATGGTTCTCTCGAAATGAAAAATCTAAAAACTCAGAGACTCAGTGAATAGGAGTGTCGAGCAGTGAGTGGTGCGCCCGAAATTAATATTTCATCACCACATCCGACGAAGCTGAATAACAATGGAGACAATCAGGTCCAGGAAATAAAGAGGAGGAGAAGCTGCTCTTATCATCCAGTTCTGTCCCTCACCACCGCTTCTACTCCACTGCACAGCGCTAACAAGAAAGTGTGCAGCCTGAATGCTGAATGTCCCCGGGGCCCAGGACACACACACTGTATGTAGCTGAGGGGGGGGGGGGCGCTAATGAGCCCCACACTGAGATGAGAAAAGATGGGGAAAAAGTCTCAGTTTGTTGGAAACGAGGAAAGAACCAAGGAGCTTAAATAGAAGAGCAGATTTGTCCGAGTTATCGAAGAGAAGAGATTGATTCTCTGAGATCAGAGAGTTCAGAGTTCCCGACTGTCGGTTATTACGAGTTCTGTGAGGAAGGGGGCGCTATCGAGCTTTTATTTACTGACACACATATTTAAGTTGAGGATTCCCATCTACAGATCAGTATCATGTTAAAATATCTTTCAACAAACGAACTTAGCACATTCTAACGTATGTAATGTTTCACGTGATAACCCAAGGGCAGCTGTGTTGTGATTGGTTAACCAATTCCCGAAATGTGGGCCTGGCTTCGTTAGGGGGGCGTGGCCAGATGTGGGTCATTGTGGTATTACAACTATTGAAGAGGTGTTTTGTGGGCTTCTGTTTTTCTGTGGGGAGAAATGTAACACACCAGAGAAGAGACACGTTAAACGTATTTATAAAGTGAATGTGTTATATTTGGATCCTTCAGTCGAACACTCAACCTGTTGTGTTTGGTCACTTGTGACACTTGTTTTGGACGTTCATGTTCCCCACAGACTGAACTCCCTTTTGACCTTCCACCCACTCTCCCACCTGCTCACACCATCTGTGACGGAGCAGCAGCCCGACTGTGAATCATCCGTCATTTACTGAGAAGTCCATCGTTTCCTGTGTGTCCTGGATTTTTCACTATCGGGATTTCAACAGCCGCAGACACTGGAGAGTGTAGAGACGACAGTAACGAGACTAGGACACCGACTGA
This sequence comes from Pleuronectes platessa, assembly GCF_947347685.1. NCBI lineage: Eukaryota > Metazoa > Chordata > Actinopteri > Pleuronectiformes > Pleuronectidae > Pleuronectes > Pleuronectes platessa. Next base: position 2,819,375 of record NC_070646.1, read on the forward strand.
TGTGGAACTGATCGCTCCTCCTGCTGCTCATTATCCCCAACCTTAATTCACACGTGTTAACAATCCTCTGCACCCCCCCCCGAGTCAAAACACGACATCCTGAGAAACACAGCACAGACGCCTGAAGCGAGTGAGTCAGCGCTTCTCCGTCTCCTTGAAATGCTTCTCTGTATTTTCACACTTCACATCGATTATTTCCCTCCAGGTCATTTAGAACGTTTGAGTGGCTTCTTTGTTTTTTTTTGGACCACAACAGGGAAATGTTTCAGCTATTCAGTATGATGAGCTTTAAAAAGCCTCTCGTCATAATCCTTGACTTTGACTCGAGTTCTTCAGGCCTGTGTAACGGCTCGGGAGAGCTTGTTCTTTTTTTTGTTTATTTTTGGAGGTGTGTTGTTTGATGGCAGAGATCAGAAGTGAAGGAGGGAGACGTGTGAAAGACAAACTGAGACGAGGACAAGCTGACAAACTTCTTTAGATGACACTGCGAGAGGAAAGTAAAGCTCAGTTAAAAAACAACATGAATCCTAAAGAGGTTAGTGAGACGCCCGAAAGTCTTAAAAAGGGCTGTTGGGAAAAACTGGAGCCAATCCCAGCTGACGTTGGACTAGAGGTGGGGTGCGCCCTCTACAGGTCGTCCTGGCCCATCACAGGGTCAACACACAGGCTACATCCTTACTATCTTTTTAATTTTAAAACTGATCTCTACACTGTTCACATGAGTGTTTTAGCCCCGTCTAAACTAATACAACTGAACTGAACACAACTGCCTTTGTGTTTGAGTAGGATTTGATCGCAGGTTCACGTGTAGAGCAAAGGAGGCTTTAATGCAAATGAATCTGCTTTTCAATGATTCTGCATTCAAAAGCTTTTAATAGAGACGAGGCAACATGTTGTGTGGAAACAGTTGACGGCAAATTGTCGACACCAGAAGCCTGAATTGCCTGTCGCCCCCAGAGGCTAAATCATCACAGAGGGAGACAAACAACCATAAACACCTACACTTAATCTGGAGTTTCCCATTAGCACCAGTCTGCATGTGTATGAACTGTGGGAGGAAGCTGCAGCACTTAGAAAAAATCCCACGCACACACAGTAGAGCATGAAAACTCCACAAAGACAGGAACTGACTGAACCTGGATTCAAACCGTCAAACAATGTTTTCATTTATAAAAAAATAGGTGAATATGTTCCTGAGAAGATACAGAAAGAGGAGAAACCTATAACTAACGTCCTGTTCAGACAGTTTCTCCTCGTGCTCTGACACCCGGCAGATATCTTTTAACACGACACTGGATGCAGTGTGTAATCATCACTTCTCACACAGAGAAAGACATTTCTCAAGTGCAGTGTGCGTGTAGTGAAAGCAATTTATCATCACTGTCAGGGCGCGATAGGAACGAGGAGTGCTCGGCCGGTTTGTGCCGGTTCATATCGGGTCACGCCGGGCAGCTGGGGGGGGGGGGGGGTCAAGTAGGTGAAGCAGCTCACCACAGCAGTGGCCAGGTCAGCTCCCAGTGACGTCCAGCTCAGCACCAGCGTCAGCACGCCGAACACCATCATCCTGCAGGAGCACACACACACACACACACACACACACACAGCAGCGTTTAGGGAAATCAACACATCCACAGAAACTCTTTTATCCAAAACCAAGAAAAACTTGGAATCAATCCAAGTGACACACAGAGATTAATGATTTACATCACTTGTGCCATTTGCAAAAGAAAGGTCCCTCCAATAATTTGTATTGACTACAGCAGGAACACTGTGATCACTGAAACAAGCTGTAAACACCGACGCATCATCACCTAAACTGTTGATAAACTGTTGAGGTTGAGTTTGTTTCCATGTATTATAAAGTATATTAATCTCATAGTCCTTGTATTTCCCGTTTTGAGACTGAAGTTGAAATGTAGGCTGCCAGTGTCCCGTCTCTCCAAGCTTGGTTTGGTTTCTCCTCTTGAACAGAAAGTTTTCTGCTATCTTCTAAGTCTGAAAACCGCTTAACACACGATAAATCACTCAGTAGCTGTGAGTGTGAGGCAAAGGCAAGTGTGTTCTATAAATCATAACGTGTGAGTGGTTGTTTGTCTTCATACGTCCGCCCTGTGATAGGCCGACACCTTTCCTGGACGTGCTCGGCCTCTTGACCAGTGGCTCTCAGAAGAAAAATGGCACGAATGGATCTGCACGAGGTGTTTTATCACATGCACTGATGTTAGCAGCTGGAGATAGTCTCAAACTTTTTTTAATTGAAAGTTTATTCTTGATATTTCAACTTTATTGTGAACGTTTCCTCTTTATTCTCAAAACGCCAAAAGGTAAAACTCTTTTCCGTCTTCAAACTTTTCTTTGTACTGATAAAAGTAAGAGTGACCCTTCCCCCCCCAAAAAATGTTGGACCAGGAGGAAAACTTAGTCCTGAGGAAAAGTACCCTATTGCAGGATGAAAACTCTACAACATACACAGAAGTGGACAATGGACAAACAGTTAATGTACTTCTCAGCCCCCCCTCCCCCCCCTACAGAGGGAATACAGTGACGCAGATGGAATCATTTTCACGATGGCCTCTGCTGCAGAAAGGAAACAGCCCCGTGCCTCGAGGGGCAGGAGCGGTGATCTCACTGGCCTGTCATCAGCGGGGGGGGGAGTCGGAGGTTATGTTTATTTCTGTGGGAGTCGACTCTGCAGCCTCAACACGCAGCAGCTGCAGACGAGGAGCGAGCAGCCGAGCGGATCCCCTCCACTGGCCTACATTCGATTACAGCCCCCCGGTTCCTTCCCCCGCGAGGTTACAGAAATGTTTCATATCCCACCCTGATGATCTCACGGCGTCAGATACGTGCGATTCCAAGTTGAGAGGATTTGTGTTTTTGAGCCCGTTCCCCGTCTGTGTTGATTCAGTGAGACAGACGATCCCGACCCATTAAAAGATGAACCCTGGTTCTATCGTGGATCAACTCTCATTGGGTCGAATAATCTCCAGAAAATCCAATAAGCTCCTGTTGATTTCACCACCACAGCACTTTAGGTTTCCACCAGTGTTTTAATAGAATCTGTGTTTGCATGTCCAGGTTTAGTCGCGGCCCGCTCGTCTGGACAAACGTCCTCCAGCTCAGCGGCTAATCCAATTCACAGAAGATACAGAATTCACAGAGCTGCAGACGCCTCGCTCCTTCTTCCTTTATCTTTATTCCATTTCTCACTTTCTATATTCCCATTAAACCTCGCTCCCGCATATTCTCTTTGCCTCCCTCTTTATCAGCAGTCGCTCCTCTAGCCCGTCTCCCTCCTGCTCCCTGATACAAAGCCCTGACTGAGCCACTGAGCAGGGGGATGTCTGCATGAAGTGACAAGGTTATGTGCTTTTGGATCTTTCGGGGTTTGAACCATTTTATATGTATGTAAGTACATATATCAGTGGTGGCAGTTCCCAAACGCAGCTGTGGTTCAGGGCTGTGAAAGGTCTGAATGTAAATGCATGACGTGAAGATAAAAGCTGTATGAAGAGAAGTCTGTTATCGGACTTTTCTCAAAATGTTGTTTTTTCTTGGGGACTATTGAAAACTTTCATCTAATCCTGCTTCTAAAATGACAGTACTTCATAAAGTACTATCACAACCCCAGACTGTGTTTAAAGATGGTTGGATTATTTTCATCCAGATCCATGATTATATCCTGAGAAATCTACAAAAACACCAGATCTCATTTTGTTCCATGTCCAATCCACTAACATGGAGGAGGCAAGGATTATGACCTATAAAGTAGCCAGCCACCAGGGGGCGACACTTTTGGGGAGCTGTCATGTCTTCCATCTTTATTTACAGTTTATAGTCACAGCACTAAGGTCATTACGTGCGATACAATTTTTTTTTAAGGGTAAATAAAGGAAATAAAGGTGGTTGGGGACTTTACTGACCTGTGTGTGTCTGTGTGTTGTTGCATGTTGTGTAACACTGGACTGTCTGAGCTTCTGTAAACACACTATGACCCAACGTGGCCGGGCACATGAGGGTGATGCCCTCTGAGCGGCTCAAACCAAAGCAGGACTTTACTCCGTGTTGTGTAGAGAGGATCCACCGAGCTTCAGCGGCAAATCGAGTGTAAACCTGACGCCAAGCAAATATAAATACAGAGGAGGATCCACAGGGGCCAGTGAGCAGGTGGGGGGGTGGGGGGGGGGGGGGGGGGACGAGCTCCTGAACTTCTATTCACATCTTCCTCTGACGTTCTAACTCTGGCTCCTGGTCGTCACTTCAGAGGAACTGGGACTGAAGCTCATTATATTGTGATGAAGCGTCTCCGGCAGCTCAGAACAACTTCCTCACAGATTCAGAATTTTATGGAACAGAATTGTCAAGTCGGCACTTTACTGATTTAATGAGTTTTTCAGCTCAACGTCTCAGTTTATATTTACTATACGTGTCCCTGATGTAACTGCCTGGATACGACCAGTGAGTTCACTCCACTGTTTTTATGGGATTTCATCAGACCTCGGTCGGAAGCTGCAGTTTGAATAAATCATCAAATCTGAGTCATTTGAGACCTGCAGCAGCTGAACTGTGACTTCATCAATAAATTCATTCAATCAATTATCATCCTGCAAACAATGAAATATTAAGAACTGCTCTGTGTCGTCACCGCTGGGATTCTGGATACTTTAAGACTTTCTTCTTTAGCATTTTGAGGGGTAATGTTAAGAATAAAGTGAAAAAGAGAAGAAGAATAAAGTTTAAATCAGAGGAAGAGCGCTGGTGCAAAAATATATCAAACATTTCAATTTTAAGATTAAAGTCACTGAATATATCAAATTATTAACTTATTAAAATATTAATAAAAAAGGTTTTCTTGTAAAAGTTACTTTTTGAGGTACTTCTTAAGTCTTGTATACATAAAGGATTAAAAAAGATGTTCTTAAAAGTTTTAACTTGAAATTTCAAAGTTTTTTTTAACAAAGACCACAAAAAGAGGAACATAAAAAAAGGTTAAACGATTTGGAAGAAATTAAATTACTCTTCAGTGAACGTTTGTCAGATGTTAATTAAAATCGTTTCCTCGTTACAGTGATGAAAACGAATCTCGGGCTCTGTTACGTTTCGCTGCCTCATGAAAAGTTGCACACAAGCGTGATTTCAAAGCGACTCCGTTCCCTCTGTGTGATTCTGTCTAGACCAGCAGGCGTCCTGACTTTTATCTGAATCAACGTTATTCATCAGGTTTCGAGCTGAAGGAGTTTTACTGCACAACCATCACATTTCTTTCATTTAGAGAGAGAGAGAGAGAGAGAGAGAGAGAGAGAGAGAGAGAGAGAGAGAGAGAGAAGATATGAGATATTAGTCTAGTTGCTGAACTCAGCTCCGGCTTAAAGACACTTGGTTCAAGGTGACCTGAACAGTTTAATTGCTTTTAAACAAAAGCTTCTCTTTCCACTTTCCTCCAGGCGGCAAAGATGTCTCTTCTTTTCTTTCCTCGTTTATGAAACAATCTGCTGTTATTGTAATTGAAGCAAATCTCACTGAAGCTGTTTTCATACAAGGAATTCATCTTTCACGAAATCCGGCAAGGCTGGGTAGAGCAGCAGGAAGCAGATATGATGAATAATGTCCAGCCTCAGAATTATAGTCTACATCTTTGTTTGTATTTTCTTTGTGTGTAGCTCTTCTTTTTCATGCAGAGATATTTATATTCCTCCAGTTTTGTGTCACCAACACAATCACTCGCTCGCGGTGAATTCTCCGGACACTCTCCTGCTCTTTTCTCAAGTGGCCTCACTCCGAACTTGGAGCTTGCAGGAAAAACAGATTCTGACATTTCCCTCCTCACATCCAGCCCCTTCTGGATAATTTCCAGAATCCGGAGTCGTGTTTCTCGACTGAGCGCAGCACGATTTCCCTCGTTCTTCTCGCTGTAGGTCAGAACAGCTCTAATGATTTTCCACTCTACTCTACCCCCGGTGGCTCGCAGCCCTGCAGTCTGTAAACCGAAGCCCAGAAAGGTCTAAAATATGTCGTGTTTACATCTTGACATTTTACGCTTCAGTTCACTCTGTAGTTTATGTACTTTCAGATGTTGTTTTTCTGACATTTCTCCTTCTGCTGCAAGAGCGTAGAGAGAAACGTGTTCAAAGGATGAAAAAATGGCACCAGAAAAAAAAACTGAATGGCAACTTTTTCCTTCTAGAAACAGAAAAGTAACCGCGGCTGACAGAAAGGTCGGCGGGTATCTGTCTCTCTCCCACGTGGACGCACCTCGATGTCTGAGCTGTTACTGTGTTAGCGTGTCACGCTCACACCGGAGCCTGCCGGCCACCAGCACCAGAGAAGGAGCCGGTATCGGCCCCGAGTTGGTAATCGTCTCCCTCGAGCCTCCAACCACCTCCACTCTACTGGAAGAGAGCATCTCTGGGGAGTGACACTCTTTGACACCGACTCATATCTTGTGTGTGCAGAAGGGGATGATGGGGGGTGGGGGGGGGGGGGGGGGGGGTTGGTTTGTGGCCAGTAGGGCGAGTTTAGCTCGGCTCACACCCTGAAGTGACTGATTGAGAGAGACAGAGTGACGCTCGGCTGCATGAATGGAGGCCGGGGTGGATTTCATGCCCCATGGAGCCTGTGCTGCAGCAGAGAGGAAAGAAATCACATTCCACCAGAGACGCTGGTGAACTATGGACAATCTAAAGAGATTAAGTGAAGGAGGAGGTGAAGTGCATTTGAATATACATTATATTGTACATACAGTTGACTGCACTTACAGTACACAATGTAAAGATTGTGTTTACGTTGTGAATAGCATTTCTTTCCTTCTTATTTCTACCATCTCCTTTGCTGCTGTGACACAGAAAATGTCTGTCTTATGTTATCTTATGTTAAGTGATCTTATCTTATCTTATTTCTTCTCGTATGTTAAGCTATATTATGTAATATAATCGTATCTTGTTATAATTCCTTCATTTTCCCAAATTTTGTTTAGATTTAGATTCTTTTTTCTCCGTTTGGCTGTTTTAAATTTCATCGCTTCTGCTTTTATTCATGATTTATTTAGCTTGTTGTCTTGGCGCGTATAAGAGGTAAAATCAATAAAATATGAATTTGAAGAAAAAAAGGCCTAAAAATACAAAGCTGAATAATTAAACACTCGTCCACCATTGGTCCACCATACCTACACAGGGCTGGGTTTTAAACTGGCAGGAACCTGTGCTGCAGATACAGTCTCCGAATCGGATGTAGTTCCTGTGTGAAGCCAGTGTTACGCTGGAATAAGGATTTTCAGGGAGTTACAGTGATAACATCAAATGGCTCCGACTCTGAGCGAACTCAACCCCACCACTGGCAACGCTCTGAGGCAACTGGTGAAATGTAACAGGGCCAGTGAGGCAGTGGGATCCAGTACTGTGCAGCTTCAGTCACCAGGCGGTTTCCAGTGGGAGGAGGAGGAAGTTCAGACATAGAGATTTCTCAATTATTAAAAGAACGGTTCCTCCCAGTTAGCTTTGAATTAGTAATCTGAAAATCCACCACTTTTCTCCTCGGCCCTGCCTCCTCTCTCCAATCCTTCCTGTTGTGCAGGAGGATAAACCATATGATAGGATACAGTCAAATGGAACAGATTGCTTCCCGTCATTGCCTGTGACTTTCTAAATAGCTCAGTGTTACCGGGCACATTAGACTCACGTGGTGAGCAGCCAGCGAGACTGCTTGGCCAGGCCCAGACAGGCCAGCAGGCAGATGACCAGGTCCAGGATCAGCAGCAGCAGGTATGTGAGCCATCTGCAGAGAGACAGAGAACAGTTAGAGACTGCTGATCACTGGGTGTCCTGCAGCGAAGCATGGAGAGTTCGGGTTAAAGGGACATTCTGGGTTGTTAGAAACTGCACACGTGAGATTCAGTGTCACAAACTCACAACTGTGAAGCTTGTTTTAACTCTCACAGAAAACAAGAAGGACTCAGAACCCAAAAGGCGAGTGTCCCACTTACTGTACTTTCACCTCAGGCACATGGAATAGCTGTCATTTGAAGTGTGTGTGTGTGTGTGTCTGTGTGTGTGTGTCTCCCTTGTGCATGCATCTGTTGTGTGAGCAGTCAGTTTGTGACTGGACACACTGAACCTGTCCAAGTGATTATTAATGAATGAACTTAAATCCATACGCCTGAATGTTTTATACAGTGAAGACAATTTTTTTTTTTCGTTTTTACCCCTGAGCTAAAAAACCTATAATATATATATAAAAGTCAGTTAGTTTTCCTCTTTTCCTCTCATCCAACAATCATCTATCCATTTCACTCTGTGTTCATCCCCCTCTCTTCTCTCCCGTCACTTTATGGTCTTGTTATCGTTTTAATTATAATTTATATTTCCCATCAGTCTTTTCCAATCACTCTACAGAATCCATCTCCTCTATCGCTCCCTTCTTCCTCCTCCTCCTCCTCCTCCTCATCCACTCTCTTTAATCTCATCCCTCTCTCTCTCTCTCTCTCTCCCTCTCTCCCTCGCCACCACCTCCATGCCACTTCTTCCTCATTTCATCTTGCTGGCAGTCGGGTACAGTACAACATGCACATGGGCTCCTCTGGGTGACACAGTCCTCGTGTTATCTTAATCTAATTAAAGTGAGTACAGCCGAGGGAGGCCCGGGGGGGGGGACAGGCTGGTTACATGAATGTATAATAGAAAAACACTTTTCTCACAGAAATCATGTCGGACAGCTCAGGGCCACTCAGCCGGCTTCGCCTGTAAAAGGTTGATTATGAAAGAACACAACGCCTCACTCAGATGTCCCTGTCATCTTCACATCAGCTTCATGTAAAAGAGGAAGAGGAGGAAGATGTTTGCCAACCACATGCTGAAGAAGAAGAAGAAGAAGAAGAAGAAGAGATGAAGATGAAGACGAAGAAGAAAAGGATGAAGAAGAAGAAGTAAAAGAAGATGAAGATGAAGAAGAAGAAGAAGAAGACGAAGAAGAAGAAGAAGCTCATAGGATTGTTTCAGTCTTCGCCTCAGTTGTAAATCTCATTCCTCTAAGTTGTAATGACTCCGTAAAGCAACACAACAATCCCTGTGTGCGAGTTTGCACAAGTAAACAAAGTGTTTCTGGATGAGAACACGGACACAGACTGACAGCAGCAACACAACAACAACATTTAGTCGCTGATTAGCTCAATCAAAGAACACACACACACAGTTTGCCGGCACGAGGCGGTGATAATTGATCCATTAACAGTTCACGCTGTCTGCTCTCTCTCTGCTGCTCTATCAGTGTGGAGCTGAGATATCCCACCGTCACGTTACAGATCAATACAAACACACACACACCAGCCTGTGTGTTGAGCAGATTGAACAGAAACAACCGGTGAGGCGACGCCAGACAACTGCACTTCATCAGCAGGGTCTACGGAGGGTGAGTGTTTAATACACAGACTGCAAATAAAGATGGAGGACAGTCTTGTATCTTTGCCTTTTTTTCAAATTTCTTGTATCTGGTCGACCTGGTTCGAGGGTTAAACCTGTTTTCAAAAGGCTTTTTTCTCTTTCTTTCCCCGAACATCTGGAGCATCATGGTGTTGTGAGTACACACACAGCCCCGTGGCCTCACTGTGCCGTGCAAGCCGGCAACACGCACTCCTCCGCTCCTCACCTGTAGTACTCCACGTTGGCCGTTTGATCAGCGATGGATGCCAGGTCCACTTTGGCCTCCTCCCAGTCCGGCAGGCCCAGCAGCTGTTTGATCACGTTGTCAGCCATCTGCTGCATGAACTGCAGGGTCTGCACGAAGTCCCCGCGGGTGGCGAAGATCTCGTCCAGCCGGGCGAGGTGCTGGTGCAGGCCGCTCCTCATGCTGCCCATGGTGCCGGTCACCTGCAGGGGACCAGAGGGGGGGGGGGGGGGGGGTGAAAGATGAAACAATGCTGCAGGTGGGAGAGGAAAACCGAGCTAGAAACTGAAAGTGGCATAATAAAGATTCAAATATCTATATTGCCTGATAAAACACACACTAGCCTGGACATCGCACAGTTTATGTTGGAAACAGCTTTATATGAAAAGTCATTGATTCAAAATGATGATGTGTGCACTGATGAACACTTGGTAGTACTGCTGTATTCAGACTTGTGTTTTCCAAAGCTGCCGGCCGTGTGTATTACTTCTCCTGGGAGAGGATCATATCTTTAAACCCTCCACCTCTCTGCTAAAACTAGATCTGTTCCTCATGCTCGTCTTCGTGCTGAGCTCAGAGCAGAATCCCTTCGGGAGCCTTATCAAATTCAGCTTTTTTTCCCAAAACAAAGTGAGCAAAGGTGAAGATGAGCCTGAACATGAGGTTGTTTCAGCTCCGAGTTTCTGACGGTGTGGGCGAGCGGGACGAGTGAGCGTGGGCGAGCGGTGAAAAGCTCCGTGGAGAGAAAACCACTCAGCTCGGGAAAACAACCCAAACTGGAGAAGAAGCCTCGAGGTGAAGTTCTCTGGCTCAGGGTGGAGTTCTGTATTCCACCTCCTGTTGTTCGTGAGGCTGATTTTCCAAAGTGATTCCTCGTTGATGAGAGCGATTGTTTGTTTGACCTGTTTGAACCGTGAGATCTCGGAGTTAATCAAATCCACCAGGGGGACACGTGATACTCTGAGCACAAATAAACTCATTCAGACTGACTCGTTTATTTTGTTGGATCTGATTTTTACCTCATCGGCCAAACACTACACGACCACTTTAAACAGTATACGTGGGGAAGGGGGGGCACTAACCGTTTACTTTGGTTTAATCACTTTCCTTAAAGGCCGAAAGTGTTTACAGGGACAGACATCCTGCTATTTGATAATTAAAAAAGGGTAATAAACGCTCCCATTCAGCTCGGGGTACTTGGCATTCACCGGAGAGACAACTCATATTGTTGTTGTGTTTATCAGGGAGCGGCTTTTTGCTGGAGCCGGGACGTGGAGAGGTTGTGTGGGAGTAATTAGTCGGGTTTGCATTCAAAGTGCAGCACAAGGCCTGTATGGAAAAAGTGAGGAGAAAACAGCTTTGAATAAGAGAGGAATGAAAGGAGGAAAGAAAAGAGGAGAGACCTCCATGACTCACTGAGACTTGTGAGCTACACGAAGAAAACAAAGTTTCCTCAGATCATTCAGTGTTGAAGTAAATCTGAGAAGACAAATTATCTTTTCAACGAGCGAAAGACATCAGATATTTTCATTATTTTATTATTGTGGGACAAAAAATGTCGGTAAAGACGATAACTCACCCCGAGAGACCCCTAGTGGCCGAGGGTCCATATTGTACATTTAAGATGCACAAAAATATAAACATATTCTCTGAGTAATTAATTGTGATTGTTCATATTCCATTACTTGAATGCAAAATGTATAAATTATTATTATTGTCATCGTTAAAGCTACTATGTGTAGAATTTGAATTGCTTTGCTCTGGCGCCCCCTGTGGCCGTGTCACAGAATGCACTGGAATGATTACAGATGGCTCCAAAGCTGATTTGTCAAATTTTTTCATCTGAAAAACACAAAGCATCTTCTAATCAAATAAAAGTGTGACACATAATGACTTTAATACTTTAAATGTGAAAACAGAGCCACGCTGAGTCAGCCACAGAGAGACACAGGACACATGCCCGTGGTTCTCTGTGGTTTGTTATCTCACCGCTCATCGACACTGCGTCTTCCTCCGGAGACCGAGGAGATGGAATCACAGATGAGAAATGAAGCCTCGTATCTGATCCTTGACTCGTGTGTGAGAATCTTATCTGAAACGCTCGGGGAGACAGCCGATCCAGATAATCTGTCTTTCCTCTCCATCTGATCCTTAAGTGATCCGCACCGATCGAGAAGATATGATTCCCAGCTCCGGTCGTCTCTGTCTTTATCTCCGTCTGGTGTTTTGAGGACATTTGAGAAGCCTCACATCTTTTTACGCAGAAACAATGTGCAGAGGAGACTTCATTTTAGGGTTTGCACGCTGGAGGGTAAAAAACTGACATAAAGAAGACACATAAGAAATGATACGTCCCCAAATATCAAATGTAGGTTGTAACCGAAAGAAAATGATGCAAAGGTTCTAGTTTAACTATATGACAAATATGACTTCATCCTAATGCATGTCAATGTATTTTTTTATCTAAGAGTCCATATCTCAGGATCAAGAAAGGAAGTAGAAGATTTAGTTGAAGAGCCAACATGTGGGTCATGTCCCCAAGTGGACAATACATCCTCTCACACTCTGCTCAATAGAAATCCCACTTCTCTTCACCAGAAGTTGATCTCTATCTTTAAGCCTGGGGGGGGGGGCTGTAAAGGGACGTTTTTAATTAAATCTAAGACACAAACCTTGCAGAAACTCGCCAGGCTCCTAATTGAGCTGGTAAAAAACTTGTTTTTCATCGTGTTTTGTTTTGAAAGTTGTGAATCACACCCTACAGGCCGGTGTCCGATGAGGATGGATTTCATGAATTTCTGCTCTGTCCAGGGAGGTTATGTTTTTGCTCCGGCCCATTGGCTTGTTTTGTTGTTTGTCAGCAGGACAACACAAAAAGTACAAAACTGATTTCCACAAAACTCAGCGGAAGGATGGAACTTGGGTCAAGAAAATACAGATAACATTTCCATAAGCTTCAGATCCCCAATTAAAATCTGTTAATTCCACGTCACTCTCACAACAAGGCTCTGCCATTGACTTCTTCTTCTTCGTCCATGAACTAATTTGTTCTCACTTCAGCTGCTGTGCAAACGGCCTGGAGTCACTTCCTCTATATTCTGTACTTGACCCGTTATCACTTCAATAAAAGGCCGATGAGCGTATTTGTGGAAGTCAAACAAAAGGTTCAGATCCTCTTCTCTCGCTGAGTCTCATTGTCTCTGCGTGGAAGTGGAGAGACTGCCTTCAATTAAAATTGAATGTGGGAGCTAGAGCATGAAATGGAACATGGGTCTGAAGTGCCTCTGCACCTCAAAGATCAGAACATCTTCAGTGCTGGGTGGAACATCGCTTTAATAATACATCCTTCTACTATCTACGTTTCACCCTCTCGGATATTCGATGACCACGGCGCTCTAGGAGGTTTCCCTGCAGAAGGACTGACAAACATTTATGGGTTTAGCCATTAAATCAGGGTTTCTGCAAAAGCAACAGCCAACACAATAAAAAATTGTTGTCTGAATGAAGGAAGTGGGATTAAACGGCTACTAGCTACAAATACAGTGAGACACAACCAGATGAGAGCAGTTCCACAAATCTGTCTCTGTCTGTGGTTTTGTTTTCAGAGAGCAATAGTTCACAGGGGTGTGGGTGTGTGTGTGGGGGGGGGGTTAGGCAGTTGCTGTTTTGGCTTCAGAGACGACCTTTGACCCCAGCGTCAAGCACTTTCACTTCACCTCACCTCACTTTACATGGCAGCTCATCCAGCCTCTCAAGAATAGGGAAGTCAGCAAATGTGTCCATTAGTCATATCTCAACTGGAGCGCACCCAGCAGCACATTTATTACAAAGCACAAACTGGATGTCAAAGAGATATTTTACATTTGGACTTGCAGGGACAGCAGCTGTTTGAAGGAGGGACCAGAATTTAAGATTATGTTTTTCCAGCAAAATTATGAAAATAACAGATATAACACATATTTCATAATCTATCAAATAATTCCAGAGATCTCTGTCTGTCCGTCTGATTTAGAAATGTAGCCCTTTCCCCACAAGCTTCTTCCTGAAGGCTCTTATGTTATTGTGTCTCCCAAAGGAGCTGCAGCCCCATTTCAGGCTTTTTGTACATGCAACCTCATTCTTTTGTTGTGTACCCAAATAGCTCTGGAGCTGGAACCTCAACCCACTCGAGTGAGAGCTTCATCTTGAGACCGAGATCATTTAAAAACACAATACTTGCATTGAGCTTCAGAAACAGCATCGACTCAGTGGTTCATAGTGAGCTTGTTGTGTTTTCTGTGGCCGGTGGAGAAAGTTTAAAATGAAAAACAACTTGAAACTTATTGGATAACGTCAGGAGTCTTTTCATTTTCAGTAAAACAAAAACTAACAAAGTGAATTCAACTGCAAATCTGAGTCCTTTCCCCAGACCAGCAAACAAGCGCTCTTATCACAAAGTAAATGAGGGATTGTCAAACTCTAATTTATGCTCTTTGAAACAATAGCACCAGGTCCCAAAAATACTTGAACTCCTCTGAGGACTTCGGTTTCCCAGAAATATTATTTCTGGAGCTGAAACAGGGTCAGACTGGGAAAGAGAACATGGCCCAGTCCTTCGAAATCTCAACTCTCGCCAAGGCCATCTGAATTCCACTGTCTGCGTGAAGTTATTCTCTCTATGTGATTCCCCTCCCCCCCGCTTCATCAAGAGAGCTAATAAGAGCTTATTAGACTGTGTCATTACAACAAGCTCATTATGAGAATAGTGTGGAAATATGCATGTCAGTAATTATGCAGTCGGCCGACGTCCAATCTGCTTTTGAGCTCCGGCCAAAGGCTCATTGACCGACCCCGGCATCGACCCAGCGACTGCCGGCTGCCAACTCCTCTCTCAACATCCATCCCCAAACAATAAAGTTATTATTAGTGTGGTTAAACACTTAGAGCGTCCCATCAGTCCCATTGCAGCACAGATAAATGATCCAGTCTGGCTGGAGTCCACGTTTGACTGGTTCATGATTTCAGTTTTGTGAACCTGTCCCTGTAAAGCTCCACATCGGACCTGACGCCTGCAATTATCTCCAAATCCGAACCCTTCCCCGGACTCGTTACCATATGTCCCATGACCCAACACATCACCCATGATGCAACACACGTGCTACACAAACAGCTTGTGGCTATCGAACGCTAATACTTGTTGGCACTTTTTACAAGCAGCAAAGCCACAGAGAAGGTATTTCACCACTGGGGTCTTCACATGGTCCATTTTGATTAAAGTCAAAGTCAAATTCAGGTTCTCACAAATAAATACCGTGTTTCTTCGTGAGACTCTGTTGTACACATCGTGAGCATATATTACTGACTGTAACCAATCGCTCTCAACAGCGGCCAAGAAACAAAACGCTTCTTCTTGATAAAGAATCTGACTTCCGTCCTTTTCCTCCCTCACACACACCGAGTCTTTAGAAGCCAACCGGTTTCTAAACTCTCATGGAGTTCGGCTAAAAGGCGTTTGTGTGGGCCAGAGGGCAGCGGAGCCGTCTTTGTCAGTGATTTCAATTCCAATCCCGAGTCTGCCAATCAGACGGGCGAGCTTTGCTGCGTGTTCCCCCCCATCACAGGGCTTTGTCTCCCGGGCTCATGGTTGATTAGGTGGGGGGGAGACTGTGAACCGTGTGTGGCACACTGGGCTCTTTGTCCTACTCCGAGAACTCGACTCCTCAGCAGTCTATAGCCGCTTGCGATGAACTCACTCATGCGCACACACGCACTCACATGCATTAAGATGCTAAAAGAAAGGCCACCATGTCCAATTATGTCCTTGTGTGGGTTCACACGTCCCAGAGGACGCACCAACAAGCCTTCGCTGGGATACATGCTAATGATTCCTCTCAGCTCTCTACTGTGACATTGAGGAATTAATGAGGCTAAGAGCTGCGCAGGATTAATACGAGACGATCAGTGTACATCAATTCAAACATCCTAGAAATGAGAGGGAGACTACACCCCCCCTCTGCTGTATGACATGTGCTTGTATTGATGATATGGGGAACATGATAAAAGCGTGTTCATTGTCCATGTTAATGCACATCACGTGAGATCTAATCCCAGCTGACTCAACTTATCTTCCGACATCAGTGGTCGTGGGGTTCTAACATGTTTCCACTTTAAATCATTTATAAAGTGAAACATCGAAAAGCTTCAGAGATGACAACTCCTCTGTGTTCAAACCTCCATCATCACTGCAACACATCCTAAAATACCACATAGTACAGCTGTAGTGTGTGCAGACAGGTTTATCACAGAGTGGCTCACATGCCACCACATTAAGTTGCATTAACACAGATGGAGAGTTAATCCCTGCTCTTTAACAGAGAGTCACAGAGGATCTGATTCCACTGCAGGTCTCACACCACGGACACGACAACACACAGCTACTCTTCAGCAACCTCATATCCATCAGGCATATAGTATATACACTGTATTTTTATAGTGTTATAGGGTCATGAATAATAACTTTATTAATTTGGTCGGGTGCAGCTTGGAGAAACACCAAATGCTATTTTAAAGTCTCCAGTCAGACTCCATGAGTGTCAGGCCAAGTCTAAAATCCATCTGTGTGAGTGTCAAGATAATACACACCTCTAAAAGTCTTTCATTAAGTCTACACAAGTTTCAAGTCAAGTCTCAGGACAATCAAGTGTTACGTCCTTACACAATCTCAAGTCAACTAACAAGTCCAAAAAGTTTCAAGTCACTCTACACAAGTCTCAAGTCACTCTACAAATCAACTCACACAAGTATCAAGGCAAGACTAGAGTAGAGGGTTTGTCTCTCGACTAAAAAGAAAGACACGTTGTCGTTTAGTGTGATATCTGTGACTGTGGTGAGTTTGGGCGTCTGTCTGATGAGCGTCTCTTAGATGGGAAGTGAGGCCCGATAAAAATAGAAAAAAGGAATCATGCACACGAACTGAGCTAAAGCCGAGTGGAGAGAAAGACACAGGACGACTCTCTGTTTCTGCCAAGGCCAGGGTGAGAGAGAGAGAGAGAGAGAGAGAGAGAGAGAGAGACCTGTCTGTCTGGAACCAGAGAGTTTTTGTGTAGAGAGGCTGTCAGTTTTTTGTGTAGCGGTAAAAAGTTATAAAAAGACCATGAAACCATTTTTTCAAGGGAAACTAAACTGTGTCCTCTGGGCTCGTCTCCTCTTGTGTGAGCGAGCGAGCGACTCTGTAATGTTCCTGAAGCCGTCACTTCACAGCAGTTTGTTTACAGCTGAATAGATCCGTCATCTGTGATCTCTGTGTGTGTGTGTGTGTGTGTGTGTGTGTGTGTCTTTGCTTACGAGACTGTCCACGCCGCCCAGCGTGTGATTGGCGTTGTACAGGGAGTAGGTCAACTGGTACACTCCATCGTTGGTTTCACTGTTTCCGTAGAAGCCCACACCCACTGCAACGCTGTGGAGAGAGAAAGACGGGAACTGGTGAGACTGGAAACAAGGACAACACTGGCTGGACTGGGAAATCAGTCGAATCGAAGGTGAGGTCCTGAAGTTGAAGATAAATTCGTCAGCTTCCAAAACTGAATCTCCAAGAAAGGCTGACTTATAAGATATAAAGTTCAAGAGGCCAAAAGCCTGTTTTGTGAAGCCACAGTGATCTTCACCTTTGACCTTGGATCAATTAATTCAAAATTAGTTCATCCAAAGCTTAGAAATTATCAAAACCAAACTACTGACTCTCCGTCTGTTATCAAACATTGTGAAAGATGTAAACAACCGATTAGAAATGTGGCAAAACAGAAAACAGCATCTACACAACATCTGGACATTCACATTGTGTCTTCAGGGGAGCCTCTCTGAGTCCAACTCAAAGACTGTGGCCCCTCTTACTTTCTCTCCGATGCAATAACAGAAGTTCATAAAGATAAGTAACTGTATTCTGCAGTAAACTCCCGTTTGATGGACGTGTTTATGCAAACCTCAAAACAGACGGGTTTACTGCAGCAGGGAAAACAAACACTGGATCTCTGCAGCGCCGCAGCGGCTCCACAACAACACTCTCTGAATTTCTGTGTTTGCTTATGTAAACAACACTCTTTCAACCGGAATTTCATACAACACAGGGATTTTGGAATATGCATAATTCGGGAGTTGTTTTTACGGATTCAGTCATCCGAGGATTCGGTTTGTTCAGCACAATCAAAATAACCTCCAACACAAACACAAAATCTTAAGTTGTCTCTGTGAGCTGTGGCTTCTCCCCCCCCCCCCCCCCCTCTGAAAGCATCTTTCTCGGATGCGGAGACAAGATGTCTCACAGCCTCACAGGACACGTGGGACATTAGCAAGTGGAGCTGGTGTAAAGAACTGAAGGTCACGGGTCACACTGGTAATCCAGGGCAGTGAAAAGCCTGTCTCACATAAGATAAAAAAAAACATCTGCTAATCTCTGCAGGACACTTTTACCCTTTTATTAAAATTAAACATCAATCTGCAGGGAAGTTCTTGTGCTTAATGACACAGTGCAACTAAATTCATCATAAGACGAGAGACATTCTTTAATCGTCAGACTCGGAAGACGACAAAGCTCCAAACCTCCGCTGACGTCTCTGCTGGAGGAAACGCTTTAAACCTTGAATTAGAACAGAGGCGCTGCAGGAAATCCTGTGTTTACTGAGTGTTTGATGTTCGGAGGTGTTCAGTGTCACACGGGGGGGCACACATTTAACACAACACCAGTGTAACGTGTTGAGCCACCATGTCTCTGCTCTGCGGGTCTCAGTGATCCTGAAGTCCTCTGAACTCTGATGGAGGGTTGAACTTTCTTCACAAAAGATTATGTAGCTGCAAAAATCCCCGATAGATAGATGTTCAACTGACTCAGCAGAAAAAACATTCTTTTCTTTTATTGCATCATTATCCCACTGATTTATTAAATACAAAAAGTTTTCCCTTTAATATATCACCTATAGGGGTTATTGGTATTGAATTAAGCATGAGTTGGAGAGGTGTTTCTAATTTTTCTCTTTTCAATAAAACATGCGGCTGGACAGCGTGAATCAATACATCGGACTCACGGTGATTAAATACAAGCTTTATTATTGCAGAGCTGTCGTATAGAATAACGTCGGTTGTAGCTAGCGCCCCGAATTAGCATCCCCCAGTTATACCTCAGTCCATTATCTGATAATCAATGGAGCTTAACTGGGAATCATTTCACTCCCCGGTGTCGAGCAGACAGGATTTATGGCTACTTGGCTTTATTCGTTAGTCAATATTTTATGACCACATTAATTCTACAGGGATTTATCACCGTGGTTTCCCTGAGACCTGGAGTGACCTCTAACGGTGGTGGTAATTAAGTCGGGGGGGGGGCAAAGGGAGAAGCCGGGTGACGGGTTGAAAGTTGGTGTGGATCTGAATCAGATGATAACCATCTATCTGTCAATCTACCTCGACAATCACAAGTTCTTATTTGCTAGTTCTCACAGACTAACATGGTTTTCAGGGTGAGTCAATATGATTTCTGAAATTAAAATGTGATTTGTTAAACCACTCTATGATTTTAATGTTTCCAAAGGAATTTGCCAAAGTGCCTCCTGGAGTAAGGAGGTCAGGTTTGGGAATCTCTAAATTAACCAACTGCCAAAGTGTTCTCCAGATAAAGGCTATGCTGGGGCAGGTCAGGACCAAAGGGAAGGTAATCAGGAGTCAGCCTAATTGAGACAGTCTCTTAAACCTTATGCCCCCCCCCCGAATCCTCCCTGATGCTCTGAATAAGCATTAAGCAGAAAATAGAGACAATAAAACCGCAGTCAATGCTGCTTCCTGCAGCTTCCCCCCTTGGATCTGGCTGAGCGAGCTGTGCAGCAGTGTGGCAAGTCCATGCTGGGTGCACTGGGGCGGAACAGCCCTGATTAGTACAAAAAGGTTCGAGTCTCATTAACTGAAGCCCTGCAGGTAAACCTCCCACAGAAGAAGACACATGAAAGACGGAGAATGCATCAATATAATCATCCGTCTGGAGAGAGAGACGGGGAGTGACGGATGTGGACGGAGCCAGAGAGACAGTGAACTGACAGGGAAATAAGCAAAAGGCAGCGGTTGTTGCATTTGTGAGGACAGCAAGACGGACCGCTCACAACAAATAATATGACACAAGCCCCGAGAGCAGGAGGACGGGCGAATCCCAGCGAGACGAGAGAAAACAGAGAGCGAATACGAGAAGGTTAGCTTTGCTTCATGTGGCCACGTTGAGCCACAATCCGGCGATGATGACGCACAGGCTGCTGCTCTTCTTCATCTTTCCTCTGATCCAAAGAATCACCTACAAAAGCAAACCACAGGAGTCGCTCCTCTTTTTATCTCTGATCACACATCAAAAAAATGCATTGTGTGAATAAATCCCCCCAGAGAAACATCGCCTTCTTTGAACCTTGCAAATATTTTGAAAAGTTCGGGTTTTAATTAACGTGAGGACGGAGAGTCACGAGCGAATCCCTCGTTTTCTTCCCCCGCCTCTCCTCCATCCATCCATCCATCGGCCCAGTTAGCGCTGCTCCTTGAAATATCTCATTCAGAGAGGATATCGTGGATTTCAGCAGCCGAGCATGGAGCCAAATTCCCGACTGTCACGTTGATAAATGACAAAAGAGGATGAGAGACAGTGAAGGGACTTTAGAGAAAAGGAGCCTTCAGCCTGCAGCAGAGAAAAAGGCCTTTGGCTACTTTAAATAGACTCAGACATGTTTGACTGTTTGAGCTTCGGCTCCACAACGGCAGCAAAGACTCGGTTGACGTGACAAACACTGACAGACGAATTTATATTTTACCCTGTCCTCCTCGAGTTACAGCAAGGGTCACCCCCAAAGCAAATCCTCTTAATATGCAGCGGCTCATCTGAATGTGTCACGCATGAATCTCTGACTTTGAGAGGGAGAGGTTTTTCTAAAATAACTATTTTAACGCCCAAGGAGCAGTTAAACACATTTTTATGTTTTTTCATTCCAATTAGTAGAAAAAGATTATCCCCAAGAAGTAAAAGAGGCTTAGTGGGGCAGTGTCCCCTCCCACCAATTGCAAGTGTCAGTCTCAGTTGTCAAGAGTGTACTTTGACTTCTTTGTTTGGTCCAGGTCCCATCTGCTAACATGGAGGAGACAGGTTTTGGGGTCTATACTGAAGGCAGCCACCAGGGGGCGATCAAGATGCTTTGGCTTCACTTTTGAGCAGCGGTCTAATTTTCAATTTTTAAATCTACTCTATGGTCCCAACCACATAAACCCAGCCTACTCCATGTTAGCATACAGGACATGGACCAAATTAAAAGGTCAAATTACACTTTAAATACATTTCTTCAACTAAATTTTAGATGAAACTGATCAGTACCAGACGGTCACAGGACAGGATACACTAAAAACTTAGATGCTTTGTCCCCGTTCAGATGTCTTCCACACGAGAAGCCTGATCTGCTGTGGTGACAGTGTAATTACACAGTCGCAGTGCTACACCATGGGCAGGGCTGCGACCACGGCTGAGTGACATCTGCTCCGGCTCCACCAGCGTTAATTAGGATGGACATAACGGCACATCGGCTCCCGCCACTGTCACACATAATAACAGTGGAGCGCAGTGGGACTTTAAAACAGAAAACACAGGGACGAGGGGAGGACGGACAGAACGAGAGGGGACCCAGGGGGTAGAGGTGAGGGGGGGGGGGGGGGGGGTGGGAGAAGGGGACAAGAGGGGAAGAGTCTGGACTGATGAGATTAAAATTAAGTCAGTTTCTCTCTTCAGTCAAAGGCCAAACGCTAAATCCCATCCGTCCTCTGGTGGATCCAGTGGATTGACCCAATCAAAGTTGAGAATCAAAGTAGAGAGTTGATTTCCCAAAGGAAATCCCGTCTCATTCAAACCTGAAGTCTTCAAATTTAAGCTTCGGCACAGAACGAGTCACTTTCCTGGGATGGATACGGAGACAAAAGTTCATGTGACATATTTAAAAGTCCCGAAAGTACTTTTACTATGCACATGCTGTGACAGAGGTTTCCACTTAAATCCTGAGCTGGACAGATCATATCTATCAGTCTGGGGACGATCAGACAGATGGATATGAAACAGCCGCTATCACTAAATCTCCCACAGGCTCGGACAAAGACTTTATTCCTTTTTTAAGTGGAAACAGTTCTTACAAGGATATGAAGACCTTCCCCGTCGTTTATCCACAGTTACATATTTTCTTTCTAAAGTACAAAAGAAAATGCACTTCCCCGGGACATTGGTGGGAAAAGAGATTAACTTCATATGTGCAGTTCTTAGGTTTTTATTCCGATATAAGTAAATAAGGAAGTGAACTTTAGCAACAATTAGAAAAGAACACTTTATCCCCTTAACAATATGTGTGAGTGAATCTGTTTCTAATCAAGATTAAATCCAAATAAACATGTGTTTCCATCCACTGCTCTTATGCAAGTAGGAATAATGTGCATTGGAATTAACAGCTGGGGGCCACATGTTAAACCTTGTAATTATCATTATAGAATTATGTGTGCAATAATTATATGAGGGGTAAAGGAGTCCACATATTTGCAAAGGATCTTAAGTGTGAGACTGTGGTTTGGTTTTTATTAATAACGATGCAAATAAACCACAAAAACCACACAATCAATTCATTAAAGCTTCTTCCAGCAGCAGCAGCATCCCAGGCTGTGGTTTGAAAACACAACCTGACCTGCTGGTGAATCCACACAGAACAGAACAGACCTCTCATCTCCACTGGGGCCTGACCTCCGTCGTCTTTCTGTTCTAATTTTAATTCCGCTGCATACATGTTTAATGTGAGGGGTGCTGCCACGGCACAGTTTAAGAAAAGTGAACATGAATGATTAAATATGACGTAATGAAAACTGGCGGAGTTCGGTGGGAAGCAGAGGCCAGTTGGCTTCCTTTGGCCAAAAGGGGGAAACACTGAGTGTTAGAGAATCAGGCTGTAGTGCTTTAGTGCTGTTCTAACAAGCAGGGATTTAGATAATAAGTATAAATATAAGATAATTTGACGTCCGGAATCTTGTTTTAATCATAATTTTAAATGTTTTGCTTTTAAACATCCATATTTTGAGACATTTTATGAAAAATACTTTGTCATTAAATTGAATTTAGTAGATTCGGACAGAGAAAAAACAATATGAGAATAAATAAAAGTTATCTACTGTACATTATAAGTATAATTAAAACCTCCAGAGGTAAAGAACATGTGCTTTACACTTTGTCTATAATAGAACAGATATTTCACCCTCAGTTAAAGTAGATGGAATCCTACAAGCCTGCACAACAATGCTCTAGGTCTAATTCAATATCCCTCACTGGTTTATAAACACGACTGTCACATGGCTGACAGACGTAACCCCCCCCCCCCCCCCCCCCCGCCACCAAATTCAATTAGCTCCTTCATGAATAGAGTAGATTTCTGGGACTGATCTAATGGGTTGTGTCTGGTGATGTAAGCGCTGACTGCGTCGTATCAGATGTGTTTCAGTAACTTCATTAGACGGTGAGTGAGTCTCTAATGGAGTTAACTTTCTACTTGTTCAAGAGCGTCATCTTTGATTGTGAGAGACACGGTGGGACGTTGCCTGAATGTGATCATCACCGCCTCTCAATGCAGGCATCCATCCATCCATCCATCCATCCATCCATCTTTTTATCCATCCATCCATCCATCCATCTATCCATATATCCATCCAATCATCCATCCATCCATCTGTTAATTCATCCTGGTTCCGTGGCTTGTTTACCAGCATTCTTCCAAATTAATTGAGATAACTGGAGATCACCAAACATTAGGCTGCTCACAATGTCTCTGACTCTGTAAGAAGTAGGAGGGCTGTGACAATAACATACGTTTCTATTGGTTGGGTAGAATCTTGACGTGGTTATTTCACAAATATCCAAGAGAACAGAAAAATCTGAGCATGAAATGAGGAAGTAACGCTCTCAAAATTAAAAGAATAAAGACATAAAGAAAGCTCTCGAATCTTCGTCCCCAGTAGATGTGAGGTTTTTCAGCAGCAGCGGAATATTTGGAAAATGAAAAGTTGGCTCTTGAGTAAAAACCTAACTGGATTGCCTGTGTAGCAGCTAAAGGCTACAACAGCGATATCATTCAATCTTTATTGGAGATAAACATAACGTCACTTCACATGAGGAAAGTTTTCAGTCTGGCGCAGACTTAATGAGATCCAGACGCCTCCAGCCCAAATAAATCACTTTGACGCTGAGTAGAATCTGAGGGGAAACACTGGGTCCAGCTTCTTCTTATGTAAAAGGAAACGTTTCTCTTCCTCTAAAATGGTCACATTTTTAATAATTTAAGTGATATAATAAAAAAAATGAAATTTGTTTATGCACGAGACATGGCAGCGAAGCTTGAAACTCATTATAGATTCTGTTTGAGGTCTTGTAGGACCAGGTCTGCGCTAAAGGGAGCAATACAAGTTTTAATTTTACCCTCCATTAGTAACCTGTAACCGCTTTTCATTTATTACGATGAGGCGTCATCCATCCAGAAAAATAAACAGGAGGTTACATCGACACAGAAATAAATAGGCTACGCTTGATGAACTTTATATCCAAAGGCTCAGGGAGTTTTTATTTACAGAATCCCATTATTATTCCTGAGCTGCACTTAGTGTCGAGATGAGTATTATTTTCCTACCAACACTTAAGCATGTGTAAAATTACTTTACACTCATCACATGTACTTTTTATAATTCCCTTATTATCTTTAAAAAGTCCCACAGTTTATTTCATATTTGTTTTCTTTGAATTTGTTTAAATTTGTTACAAACGTTTGCTTGGATCACGGATTCATTAATTCGACTTTGGGGATAAAGGGTCAAAGGTCAAGATAATTGTGAATGCTTTATCTTAAAAAACACCTCAAGAGAATTCTTTCAAATTTGGCACAAATGTTTAATTAAGACTCAAAGATGAACTGATTATATTTTGGAAGGTCAAAGGTCACGTGACTCTCCCACTATGGTGGTAAAGTGCTCGACAGTCACAGCTCTGTTCATGTCACTTGTAGGTAACAGCTTCCTGGAAACAGTTTTGAAAGATTTATTCATGGAGACGACTGCATGAACAAAGAATAAAAACATTCATTCTTTTCTTCATGTTATGTCTTCTTTTAAAAAGCACATATCAAACAGTAAACTGGAAGAGCAGAGGGTGATCACAGAGATTTCATCCACCACATCCGAGGCTACAGGAGGTGAAAAGCAGAAGCATATCAATGACGGATCCCATCAAAAGGAAGGAAATGAAAAGGAGAATATATTGGCTGTGCGATGGTGAACCCAAGTAAATGCAGGAACTTGGAAATAGAAGCTTTGGGGCATTTCAAAAGAGAAGTGGACGGACAGGCGTGTCGACCGGGGAGAGTGACCCCCCCCCACACACACACACCTCCAGAATACAAATGGGAAAACAACAACAGGCAGACGTACACAACTGAGAAGAGTCTGCACAGTAAGTTATGGATTCGTGTGGGAAATGTGGATGTGCATGTCAGACAGATTCATCTTACAGCTCCAACCAGCAGACTGCTTTAGAGAGAGAGAGAGAGAGAGTGTGTGTTTGTGTGTGTGTGTGTGTCAATCAACAGCTCGTCCTGCTCTTACCATGTAATGAGGCCGGCTGCCACGGCCGACCAGGTGACGCAGCAGGAGTTGCTCTTCTTGCTCTCCTCCTCCTCATCTTTGCGGCAGCAGCATAAGCAGCTCAGGTAGATGGCGAGGCAGAGGAGGTTCACGCCGAGTCCTGCGGCCACCACGCACGCCAGAAATATCAGGGACTGGAAGGGGAGACATGACACGGCCGAGTCAGAAACAAAAAGTTCTAGGACCTGGAACTACTGGAACTCTGAGTGACGCGTACCAGCTTTTAAAAAGCAACAGAAAACTCAATGTAAAAAAAGATCAATACAACTTTGGTGTTGTTTCAAGTTCCTGTCGAGGCAGAGCAAATCAATTAGAGCACTTTGCATTGGAAGTAATTCGATTTCAAGGTGTCCTGCTCCTTTACAAATACATCTCCTGTGTTCAAAAGTAACTTCAGACGTATTATTCTGACAACAGACATTAAACTCGTCATAGTACGAGAAGCAGAGGCGTTAATTAAAGTAAATATAAGTTATTAACATGTGAACACAGTAAAACATTAAGAATCTGAAGAGCCAGTTATTTTCTGAGCAGGTGGTGGCAACCAAATGTGGAGCTAAAAGTCAAGTGAATATTCAGGAGGCCAATTAAAGCTAATAATGCTGAGTCATTGTTTGTTAACATGTTGTGTTGCGAGTAATTTTTTTATTTGATCCATTTCAAACATCATTCCTTTCTTTTCATTCACAAAACAAATGTCTTTCTTCTTTTAGCATCATGATGTGAGGATGCTCTTCTGTGATACGATAAAAAATAAAAAAACAAGTGAATATAACTTCCCCCGGTGCCCAAGAAAGAAACAAGCTGCATTCTGGGAGCCTGTTATGCTTCTGTCTCCAGCTGGAGAGCAGACACCTCCTCACACGTCCCTGCGCCTCCATCCCTCCCTCTCCTTCCTCCTTTAACCCCCATCCCACCTCCTGCGAGAGATGGAGTGTGGCGACGAAAATAGCAACAAGAGTGTCCTAACAGCCTGAAATGAATTCTGCAGCCATCTGTGAGCAGATGGGTTTATTCAAGCTCGGCTCCTTCTTCCTCCCCCCCCCTGCTCTTCCTTTTTAGTTTGTCTGAAATCTTTCTGGTGCTGAGCCATCTGTTCCCATGCTGTGATGTCATGTGTCCTGCGAGTCGAGCAGCGGGATTAAATATGAAAAATGGAAGAATTTGCAGGATTATGTCGACGAGCGTTATAAAAGAGGCAGGTAAACTGCAAAAGATTGAAAAAAATCCTCCGGAGCAGCTGTTGGCAACATCTGACACGGCCCTCATCCTGTCAACTCTGCTAATAAAAGATAAAAATTACAACTGCATGAAACGATAAAGCCGTGTTCACTCATTTCGCACCATGAATCTTCGTTTTTTTTTATTTGCTCCCTTCCAGTTAAATCAATATTTCTCTCGCTCCTCTCCCTATGGCTCCATCTGTCGGGTGCAGGGCCTCATATTGTCCCGTTTCACAGCCACATGCCGCACATCTGCTCACCACAGAAGAAGAAGATGCAGAAAGACCCAGGATTTCCCCATGTACCCTTAAGGGTCCAATAAAGTTAGTGTGGAAATTAACGGAAATCTGGTTTAAGGGAGTGGACTGTAACTGTGTTAATGGGCGAGTTCGGACCAATGAAAGATAGGGTTAGGGTTAGGACGAGTGAAATGGCGACTTATCCCTGTCTATTGGAATTAAACAGCATGTGACAGGCCGGCTTGAACTGCCATGCCTCTGTCTTGTGATTCCTCTGCAGCCTGGCGATGCAGAAGAAAAGAGGGAGTGTGGCAGAAAGAGGAGAACCAGGGAGGAACTTATATATAACGTTGGAGGAACTCGGCTGGAGCTCCTCGTGGATGAAGCTCTGGACTCAAACCATCGAATGATCGCCTTTGCCAAGGAGGTTGTGTTTTTATCTGCATGTGTTTGTTTGTTTGTTAGCAGGATTAAGCAGAAACTAAAACCCTCATCTCAAAGTGTTAAAGGAATTTAAATGAATTCCTGGATCCACCCTCTTTATCAACTCAACTCCAAAAGTTCAGGTCTTCTTTCTCGACTCATCTTCTATCCTTCCACCGAGTTTCAATAAGTTTGCCTCCGTGGTTTTTGCATAATCCAGCAGACAAACATCCTCCTTGCCAGAGGTAAAAACCCACGTAGCAGGTAAGCAACTCAAAAACACAAACTTTTTGGAGACACATTTATTCCGTGGTAGGGTTTCCACTTCCCCTTCCAGTCTTTTCACTCTCAGAATCTCCACTGTCCTTTGCCTGTCAGGTGCAAGAAATAATGGCTTCTAAATTATGTAGCATCCATTCAGTGGAGGGAGGCGCACAAAGGCACGCACCACAACCCCATCCTGGAACCATCACTTCCCCAAGAGCTCCAACCTTCCATTAGGTTTAGAAACACTGGTTATCTCTGTCTGCACACATTCCCTCTTTGGTAAAAAAAAAAAATCAAATCTTCAGCTCCGACCACTTAACTGCTGCCTACATTAGGTGGGAGTAGTTTCCAATGAGAGCAAACTGGATGTGTTCACACCCTGCGCCTTGAACTCAAGAGGCAAATTGCAGTGTCCTCCTTGTGTTGCTTCCTCTCAATTGTCCCTGTAGACAGGGATGGGAGGCCGGGGGGGGGGGGGGGGCGATGACACAGGAAAGAAAGGAAGGAGGATCCAGCTGAGCGGAAAAGGCAAACCCCCCCCGAGAGGGAGGGGAAAAGAAAGATACCCAGAGACGGTGATGGAGTGATGCAGGGAATGTTGTTGGTAAGAAAGAGTTAAGAAACATTTAAACAGTTTAAGAAGAGCGGCGGTGGCGGTGATGCTAAATGACTGGAAGACAAAGCCAGTTTATGGGAAGACAAAGACGGAGCCTCCTCACCCACGTGGCCACCTCCGATATTACTCAGCGCACGGCCCAGTTTCCCACTGAAGACGCCTTCGCCCCCCCCGAGGCGGCAGCGTTGCATAATCTTACGCCTCTTCCCAGATAGCAAGCAAACCTAGGAATCTCAATCTTTAATGGCAAAAACCGAAGACAAGCGTGTGACAAGACAAATCAGCCACGAGCTCGGCCTCAAAGAACGACTCATGGACGGATTTATATTTAAAGGATGACACACGAATGAACTCAGCAGAGTCAAAAGGAGAGGAGGGGGAGGAGGGGGGGGTTCACGGAAAATATCTGAAATTAATGCAAAGCTGCCAACACACAAATCAATCTGATTTAATTATAGCTGCAAGTAATGACTTTTATCACTATTCACTTTGTCGATATATTTTTTCCTATTAAAAAGTGATTAAAATTCAGCTACAGAACCAAGCAGGTGTCTCCCTGGTCATCTGAAATGGTTTTAGCCCGGAATCCAAACAGAGTTTAACATCTCTATAACCACACAGTGAATGGCCATCTTTAAAAAACTGTTCCATTCCCGACAACAAAAATGTCTCAAAAGTCTCGAGTGGTTTGCATGAAAACACAATTTAGAGTCGGGCACTGTGCTGAAGTACACTGTGTGCCTAATGACGATAATCTGGTGAATAACTGAGGTTTTAAAAGAAGAAAAGGAAAATGCTTCAGAAATAAACAAAGGAAGATGCAATTCACACATACAGACACACAAACACACACACACACTCACAGCCAGACACCTATTAGACAAAGGGAGAGGCATAATGAGGTAGTAATAGCCTGGAGCGGATATGACCCAGAGGGGACTGTGTTAGTCATTTACACCCCCCCCCCCCCACCCTCCTCCCCTCCCTAGTCCCATCAGAGGTATGATGAAAGCCGATGGGAGGATGACGGCACAGATGAGGACAGTCTGATAAATGGCCGTTCAGGCTGTAATGGTCCATTATGAAGCCTCGTGAAAAAAAACAGGACAAAGAACCCAGAGACACGATTCTAAGATAACTGGCCACCGCAGAGCAGCTGCATCGGTTCTTAATATTAGATGATCTGGAAAAGCACCTGAAAAATAAAAAATTAAACTCTGAATGCTCTCAAGACTACAAGGCTGGGAAGAGGAAATCAATAACTGAGGAGAATCTGTTCGGCCCCCAGAGCGAGTTCGGTGCTTCTCCTCAGAGAGAGAGAGAGCAGCTGTGGGAGGAACAGCTCAGGCAGAGGTGTAGTAGAGATATTTGTTTTAATAACCACAGTGAACCGAAGACACATTTAGTTAGGGTTCATTTTGTTTAAAAAAAAGTTATGCAACCGCTGTTCCTACAGTGGAAAGTAAAAGATGTGTGTGTAACTCAAACATGAGAGCGACTTTATGAAACGGTTTCATCGTGTTCATGCAAAGAAACACCGGAGCAGCATTAGACATCCTCATGGAAACAGGTGAATAAATGCAGGCAATTTGTATTTTCAATATTAATTCATTCGCTTGTGCAGATTAGGTGAAGCCACTGAGGAGCGTCTGAAGGTGCAGAGAAGAGGTCAAGCTCATCCAACAGGAAATAGATTTTAAACTATTGTTATTCTCGATCGTAAAATCATCTGTTTTCTTTACCATCTTTGAAAGACACACTTCCCTGTACGTCTAAGGACTTTAGAAACAGCGTGTGTACTTCGAGTTTTTAGTTTGGTCCATCTCTCATCAACTAACATGGAGGAGACTGGTGTTATGACCTATGCTCACGTGATTGGGATTAGCAGTGACCCTGCAGTGAACTCTGGGGGTAGGATGTAAGATCTGTGTTTAAACCTTCACTTCATTTCATCAGGACTCCGAAACACTGATTTCCTGCAGATATCTCTTATTTCCCCAGAGGACCTGAATATCTCCCACTTGATGAGCACTCCACTGTTAAACCAGGGGCACTTTACTGGAGCAGCAAGAAAAGAGGTAGACAACAGGAGGAGATGGAAGATGTGATGAACGTCAAGACAGATGCAGATTCACAGCAGGCTAAGTGGTGCGTAGCTCGTACCTTAAGCAGAGTGCCCACTAAAAATAAATTTTTAAAAACACGAGTTGTCATCATAATTAATACATAGAGACAGAGAGCACCTCCATCTGTTACAGTGCATCTGCTAAGTGGGACTGAGTCACACAACAGTTGAGGTCCACATGTTGGTGAGTGGTGTTAAATACACGCTAAGAGATAGGAAGTGGCTTTCAGGAGCGTGGCCGCTGCACAGCAGGTGGCAGACAGCTGTGTGTAGGTGGAGAAGGTCTCCAGGCTCATGTGCACCCATCTACAATGTGTGTGTGTGTTTGTGTGTGTGTGTGTTTGTACACAGACGGAATGGACAGTGACATTCCTTTGACATAAGGGCTAAACGGGTGTCAGATCCGTTTGAGGAAGTAGAAGGAAATTCCACCTTAAAAGGTCAAAGCCTAGTGAGCTGCAGGATTCTCTTCTTACTGCTGGAAATAATCAGTCTTCGTATTTCACTGATTATTAATTATTAAATTCTACAGATCCACACAGTGGGGGGTATCTGTAGAACGAACCAGTTACCAGGAACCAGGAGTTTAAACCCTGGTTCCTGGTAACTGGGAAATGGTGGAAAATGCTTTAAATACATCAGTTTAAATAATGCATACGTTGGGCCTTTGGGGGTTGAATGAGAGATGCTAAGTTCCGTGAGCAATGTGGGCGATGACGGCAGCACCATAAGGAAATCCACCCCCTCATCGAGGATCAATAGAGCGGTGCGAGTCCCACTGCTGCTGCCTGGTCCCCTCTGACACTCAGGTGAAAGCCCCGGGGACCAGAGGTCATCCAGCCCAGTGCTCACAGCTGGGACACCATTACCTCCCAGTAAAGCCACCCCAAGGGATTTGAAGAGACAGGATGTAAAGGATTCCTTATTAAATCTGCCTCGTTGCCCTCAAACTTCTCCATGAACAAACCGAGGGTCCCTGGGTCTTTGTGAAGGTAAAGCCCCGCTGCTCATTTCCTGTGGTTTACGCTTTTTTTCCCCCCAAAGAGAAATGTTTGGCTTATTCCCGTAGTTCTGCACAGCCGTCGTAAATCTCTCGCCAGCATCTGCTTCTCCGAGCTCACGGGACATCTTCAGAGTGCAGCGAGGCTTGTTATCTCCCAGTCTCCATGACACCCTCCCTGAACCCCCGAAGCCCGGACCCTTCCCTCGGGGGAGTCAGGGGTCATGGTTTTGATGGTACACCCTCACAACAAAGGAAACCCAACACCCACCCCCAGCTTCCATGGAGGAGCAGACTCTCATTGTGGGGTTCTTTTCCGCTGGAGGGGAATGTGTCTGCATGAATCCACTTGTCCCAGTTCATGCCGAGCCGGCGAGTGGGCACACTTGCTTGACGGCATTTGATCTCCCCGGCTAAAGCTTCTTATTGCGCCGGTGATTACCAACGAATATGATGCAACCAAGAAACAGCAGAGGAACACCAAACAATCACAGCCCCCCTCCCTCCCGGCACGA
This sequence comes from Pleuronectes platessa, assembly GCF_947347685.1. Taxonomy (NCBI): domain Eukaryota; kingdom Metazoa; phylum Chordata; class Actinopteri; order Pleuronectiformes; family Pleuronectidae; genus Pleuronectes; species Pleuronectes platessa. The sequence goes on from NC_070646.1 coordinate 2,851,133, forward strand.
GAGACGGCCGACACACTTGTCACTTCCTGTTTGAATATTGTTAGATCAGCGAGGTATGGACCTGCTGCCTTATTAGCACCAGCCTCGCTAATACCATCCAGCCAATCAGGTGATGCTAATTACTGGCTTCCAGCACCATGGAGACAGATTGGGGTTAATGATCTTCCTTGGAGCCAGAGGGCGGGGGGGGGGGGGGGGGGGGGGGGGGGCACTGCGATCGCATCTTTCATGCAAATACAAAACACAAACGAGGAAGAAGAAGAAAAACACGTCATCAATGTGACGGAGATGAGGGGAATCGCTGTTTTCACAATAAGATCAAACAATCATTCACAGAAACATGGAGGTGGATGTGGGACGAGGAACATGGACATGAAAACAGGATTTCGTTAAGAGCACAAATAAGACTTGGTAAATGACTTGGGCTGAGAGAGCTGAGCAGAAACTGTGTTTATGGCATTTTTAATTTCATGCAAAGACAATGCAGATGCATTTAGTTGTAAACTCAGCTGTTATTTGCTCCAGACGGCTTTTAGTTCAATGGGTTGAAGCAAATACGCAATCAAACCCTGAGGTACCATGGAATCAGAAATATTCACAAATGTATGTTTAGCCAAATGGATGAATATTTTATCCCCCATGACTTCACATGGATTCTCTCAAATCTTCCACACGAGCGGCTGTGAAGCGAAGGTTACATCCATTTTAAATCAGTAGAGGGACGTTTGACGTTAAAAACCAAGAACAACGAGGGAGGAGGGAGGAGGGGGGAGGGAGGAGGGTGAAGGGAGGAGGGAGGAGGGGGGAGGGAGGAGGGAGGAGGAAGATGCTGATGAACATAACAGAGAAAATAAACCGAAGACAACTTAGAAAGACACAGAGCGGTCTGGAGGGGGAGACTGTGTGGATGCACTCGGCTGGAACATTGTTCCCTGAGAATCCCTGTGAGAAAAGCCAGTGAAGCACAAAGGTTGAGTGTAGAGTGTGTGTATGTGTGTGTGTGTCGCTGTAATTGAACAATACAACCGTGGCTTGTTCGTTTATGTCGTATCGTTCTGGGCCACGGTACGAGCACGATAAAAGCTTTTAGAGGGAACGTGTGAGCTGAGCTAGACATAAAAGAGACCAGTGGTTAGATGGGAGAAGAGGACGTTGTGTAGTCGCAGCCCAACGCTGCTGCTTTCATACAAAAACTACATTCTAGCCTTTAATCGATCCATGATTTAATGATAGAGCTTGTATTTGTGTTTCAGCTCTGTGTGTTTGGAGAGCATCAGAGTGTCAGGGACACATCGGACAGCAGCTGGTTCACACTTGTTTGGGTGACAAAGCAGGAAATGGAAAAAGGGAAGTCAGATGGACCAGGACCTGCTGACCTACACATGATGTCTGGCTCAACACAAACACACCCACACACAAAGTCCCACACACACACAACAAATAAAAAAACAAGGCCCTTGTCCCACGTATCTTTCCAGAGAACTAAAGAGATCAGCAGATAGTCTCAAGAGTGTGTGTGTGTGTGTGTGTGTGTGTGTGTGTGTGTGTGTGTATGCATCCCCTTAGTCTTTTTATCTGAGTCCAACAACTTCCAGAACTTTTCCAAACAGACAATTCAACAACTATGCACATGAAACTTGAGAATTTCCAGAAACTAGAGACAGAAAAAAACTCTGGTCAGGTGATTCAGTGAACCGGCTCCACTGACAACAGCAGTGTCCGACAGAGGGTGAGAAAAACACACGCACACACACGAGGACACACACAAAGCACAGTGAAAGACCCTGACCCTACATTCCATCACATTCAATGGCCCAGAGCCAGCGGAGGAATTCACCAGGATTGCCCACACTGCAGCCGGCCAATTACAATTCCACCGCCGAGGCATGTGGCCCGGACGGAAGCTGTTTGATTCTGCTGCTCAACTCGATCCAGAGCAGCACAAACACTCAACATTCACTCTGTCATTTCTCCGCGGACGTTAAATATGTTGAAAATATAATTTGGAATCCAGTTAATCGTCCCTGAGAAGAAGTAAAGAGCTGCAGAATACCCTCAAGAGTGATTTGCTTGCATGATTAAAATATCTAAAAATATGTGAGAATGCAAATGTCACCGTCAGTTGCTCTGGACATTTTTGTGTGTTTTTGTTTTGAGTTCTCACATACACCCCCAACAGGCAGTTTCCTGTCCTGAGTGCATGTAAGAACACAACAGGAAAGATTCACATCAAGCGAGTGGGAGGTGTCGATGACGATCCTGCTGTGGAACGGATGTGAAAACTGGCAGAACACAAATATCTCAGGACGTAAAAGAAAGAGACGACAAAGACGCCGACTTGGACTGAAGACAGGATTCTAGAGCTTTTGGCGATAAGGGCCGACGCAGGTGTTGATGTGATGTTAACAACAACGGGTCATGTCCTGCCTCCATCATGCTCTACCCAGGTGACACCCCCACGAAGGACGGAAGTGTAACGGCCCAAATAACCTCGCCTCTGCCTGAAATTGAAATAGAGCTGGAGCGAAGTTTGGACGAGGACAAGGCTGAGGAGAAAGACAAGGAACAAAAGCCAGGGAGAAGCAGAGGGGGGTGATGGTGGAGCTGACGGGGGTTTCCCCACCTCTCACCAGCTGCCTGTGCATGACACTCCTCTCAGGAGGAGCCGCTGCTCTCCTGCTGAGACTCCCAACCCTCCCCTCCCTCACTCCCAGGGCCCCGAGTCCGTCTTCACAAAGACACTGACGATGGATGGAAAATGGCTGCAGGAGAGGAAGGGAAAGCTTTGCCTCGTTTTAGGTAGGGCTTTACTGTTGAAGGGTTTTGATGAGACTGTCACAGACGATTTCACCAACAGGAAAACTCTCCGTTGAAATATGGAGACACACTTTAGCTAAAGCTGTACGAACTCCGACCGAACATCCCCCGTTGATTTGAGATCTGCTGTGGTGAAGCCTCAAGTTTGGCATTTTGTCCGGCGCCATCTTCTTTTCTTGAAACCAGAAGTAACCATATTTGGTTCTATGGAAAGGGTATCCATTTTTGCCTACCAGTGGAGTCGCCCCCTGCTGGTCATTCCAGAGAAGACTTGTTTCAGACACTTGCCGTTGGCTTCACTTTCCAAGCCCGGAGTGTGCGTCCATTTTTTAAATATCGTCTATGGGTTCAACACACAGATCAAAACAGAGGGTTTCTTCCTTGTTAGCATCGTGAAATCAAACAAACCAGCCAGACGATATTATTCAGCAAGTTAGAGTTTCGCTTTACGCTGCCTTTCATATCCTGACTTATTGTCTCATCAAAGTAGTTGCAGTTGCCTTCCCACCATGGCCCTATCCTTCATCTCAACAAAGCGTTATTAGTCTAAACTGAACTGGTTTCTCGAGAAGTTTCTCCTTTTGCTTTCACCTTTAAAAAGAGAAAACACACGTTCATGTAACTGTGATTTCTAACGGATACACAGCAGCTCTGTTATTTCACAAATGAAACCCTTCTACATCGTTACAGAGTGCGTCCCTGACTCACTGGTTCTCGTGACGGGTCCCCTGACCTCACCCTGGAGACTCTGCTGAGGATGATTAACGGTAATGCCGCCCGCTCTCACCATGACGCGGCTACACTCCACTGCACTGACAGGAGCTCGTCTGTAACCTTGAAAAATTAACCAGTGTCATGATAAACATTCATGGTGTTTGACAAGAAGGTCATTAGTCAACCAGCGGCTGATCCCCGTGGACTTTTAGAAGCACTTTGACTCCCATGGGTGAAGCAAGTCCACGTCCTGGTCTGCCTCTGCAGACACAGGTCATTAGTCCCACCTCAAAGACAAATGGGTAATGTTACAGGGACCAGTTTGAAGGTAGGACTTACAAGATGTCCTGAATCCACGAGTAAAGAGAACTAAGTGTCTTTAATATTTCTTGAAGGGAGAACCATACGACTTGATGATGCACAACCACTTCCAACCAATACAAATCATTTTTGACTTTCCCCGTCTCGCCCATCTCTTTGAAACTAAGCATTCTGGATCCATTCAATAGACAAACAATCAAAAATGTGCCCATATGATAAGATTTTGTTTTTTAAGTTATTTTTGTACCATAGTACTTATCACTCAGCTACAATGGTGTATTTTCTTTACATCATCATTCCCTTTGTTGTGATTCCCTTACAAGTTAAAGTTTTGTCCAAGGTTGAATAAAGTTTTACACATTTTGACTTCGTTGGCTGATCAATGGAAGTGGAGGCTCCTCAAGAAACCTGGAGGACACTGACACATTATGGACCACCGGTGTTGTAGAATAAAGCAAAGTGTAAGTTGAATAATAAAAACACTCTATATTGACTTTATTGGCTCCTTGATTCACACATATAAAGCCATTAACCTCCATTTAGAGTAGAGCAGCCCTGTTTGGATACTGTGTGTGCCCCCCCCCCCCCCCCCCTGTGTTGGGTGTCTGGGCTCCTGTCTCATCCTCCTGCACTGACCTGCTGGTAGTTCTCCTCCTCGGGCTGGAAGCTGTTGTCAATGGGCTGAAACCTCAGGTTGATGTGGGGGAAATTGTGCAGCCAGTAGGTCCACCAGGGCGCCGTGTAATCCACCCGAGACATCCCGGGTCCGAGGAACCACCGAACTTTGAATTAGCCTCCGTCCGGTCGAGCCGAGCAGCCGCGGATCCCTAATCCAGCCTCATCTCGTACAAAGGCTCCGGTGGAAGCGTGCGCGCTGGATTCAGTGGGGAAACACGCACACTCCAGACACGCACGAGCCCCAAACAACAACGCACGAGAAGTCCCCCGCAGAGACGGACCCGGTGCAGAGAAGATCCCGCAAAGAAAAGAGGAAAATCAGGGGGAATAATCACAGTGCGTCCATGTGTCCGTGTGCGTCCGCAGCTTCTGATCCGAGCGCACAACACAGCGAGCAGCGGGGGCGCGCACTGGTTAAGGGGGACATGGAGGGGGGGCCACGAGAGCGCGCAGACAGGGCACGCTCAATTAGTTTTAATTCTGTCTGAGAATAAGAGTGATAATTAAATACCCACAATCCTTCAGCTCTTTCATCATCATCACGTCGTTTCATTATTAAAGTGTCATTTTTATTCTTCCCTCAGTGGAGTCAGCCACCGTGCTGCCACCTGGTGGTCAGACTTTGATAGTTTGATTTCTTTTCCATTGTTTTTATTTAAACCTTTTATTATTAACCAGGTATTTGTTTGTTACATTTCTGTATTCAACCCATTGTCTTGCATTATCTTGTATAAAGTTGTAATTTACCTTCATGTTTTTTCTGTGTTTTTGTTTGTGAAGCTCTGCTAAAGTGCTGCATACGTAAAAAAAAGTGTATTTACACTTAACTTTAATAAACCCCACCAACAGAATGAAGGCACTTAACGCTGGTTGCCAAAGCTTTCGGGCCAAGAGTGGACATCAGTAATACATGTGTAAATGTTCAGTGGTAAATATACTTTGATTTTACAGGCAGGACAAGGGCATTTCAGGCGCCGGTCAGATTTCAGTAAGGCTCAGTGCACAGCTCTTCTGTATAAAGGTGCATTTAGGCATACAATCAATAATTCATTCATGTTTAATTGCCAGTTAAAAGGGTTAAACATGGTGTATTAACCCTGTTTAATAATTCAACAGATTCAATAAACGGATGTTCTGATTTGATGGACAAGAATGAATGAATTTAAATGGTTTCAACTTGATTAAACATTGACATGGATTTGCTGTTCTTTTACAGAACATTCACAGAATCACGACAGATCCTTGTAATTAACTGGTCTCTGCATTAAAGCCGCTGACGGGTGAAGTGAACAACATCAATTGACTCATTACATCCATCAAAGAAGAGGGCTGAAGTCAGGCAGCAGTGAACTGTCACTTATTGATGTTAATGTGTTGGAAGGAAAAATGTTGAAGAGGAGCTGAGCCACTTTGACGGGTCAAATAATGATGTTGAGTCACGGTCAAAGGTCACATGGTGCACCTGGTAGAGGGCCGCAGGATGCATTCTGGGAGAAGTGCAAGCAAAAAATAACTGTTGTTGGGAAACCTCAAGTCCTGTCCATACACCCCCCCTTGACCGTAGACTGGATGTTATGGAACACGAGAAGTTCAGGAGTTCTCTAAATACTGCAGATCTCATTCGTGCCTCGAATGGTCAGAGCCATGCAAGTAGCAGAAGGGTGATAGAAACGTTAGTTACACTGTCCATCTACAAGGTAAGTGTCAGTGTCCAGGAGTTATCAAAGTTTCAAGGCAACAGTGACATCTGGTGGAAAGATTTAAAAACACCACGTCTGAGCTTTTTAAACCAACCTGCCATCACAGAATTCAGTTTTAACCCATCCTGTTTTTATTATGAAAAATACAGAAGACAAACAATTGACTTGGTGTTTTCTGTTTTTATTACAATTATTTGTACATCACTGATTTACTTCAGCTCCTTGACAGCCAGACCTGGAAAGACAAAGACAACTGGTTAGACATTTGCTGCTGAGACTATTTGACAGAAACACAAAACACAGCCGGACAAACTGAACATCCGACAAAGCAGCCCATGTTTCAATAACCTGTGAAGATCATTTCCACTAAAACAATTCCTTAACAAGTTTTGTACATGAAGCTTCATGTTTGTTGTAAATTGATGGTAACATTGTTTGGCAAACTAACGACAAGTGCGTAAATTAATTGAACACACAATCCCCAGCCCATAATGCAACATAATCACTGCAGCAAATGCAGACTAATTACAAATGCATTGGATTGGAGGATTTCCAAGGAAGACAGGGTTTTTCAGAGACCAGAACCACTTAATTGGCAACTATAAGTCAATTATACAACAGTAGGATTGATGTAGTTTTTGGTGCTTGAACCACTTTTAGGCTTAATGATACTCAACTACTCCTTTATTTTAAACTATTATAAAACTTAATTATTTGAGATGACCGGCATTTCAAAGGCAAAATGCACATGTTGAAATATTTCCTTTCATTGTAAAACATCAGCTGAGTCTTCACTGATCTATTTAAAAAACACATTAATTAATGACAGTTTTTCTTCCTTGGTCATCAGACACATTTCTGAGCTTGTGACGGGCATGAAAGCTAGAGACTATGATTTGGACATTTTCCCATCAGGACTCAAAATAACTGAGCTTTGCAGAAAAAGATGCGTCGGCTCAATGTCAGTGAAGCGATTACTTTGAGCTACAGGCAGCGAAACCTCAATAATCTCACTGGCAGGAGTTGGTTTTATTTGATGGATGTGACGGCCGCCAAATGGCTTTTATGTCTATTAATAAACGGAATAGACTTGAGGCTGGTGGGCAGGTTGTGTAATCAGTGAGAGTCTGAACAAAGAGCTAAAGCAAATCTAAGTTCCTCCAACCAAGAACACTATCTCCTAACTGCTGTGATTAAGTTATTATTATTAAGTCTTTCCAGTGACACTGACCTGGGGGCAGGGACTGTTTGAGCTTCTCGGCCTTCTCCTTGTCTGTGATGACCAGCGTGTACAGGTACCTGCTGCAGCGCACCTTGAACTTAACATTGTCCTTGTTCTTCTTGATCTTTACGGCTGCAGACAGAGAGGGAGTCAGAGTTTAACCATGTAGCCCAGCATCACTGATCACTTGGCAGCTAACATGCTGTGCTTAGACACATCAATTAGATCCTGATACACGTGATAATAAAAGGTTATTCACTTAAAAGATAAGACTACATTTAACTTTACAGTCTGTTCAGCTTAGCACCTCACGGGGAGGCGTACCAATTAATATAAACTACTTTCACTATACTTTTGCATTAATTAGTGGATCTACAGACAACTACGTATGCTAATATCGTGGTAATTGATTTCACTGCTAAGTTAATTTACTGTGCAGCATCTTAACTTAGATTACAATATATATTTAAGTATCTGTGACTTCAAATGTCAGAAACAAGTTGAAAACACCCATAATGGACAAACAAGGACCTGAATCATTCACTGTTGAATGCATTTATACTTAATAAAATATCTATACATCTTTAAGCATGGTCACACGTGCCACTCTGTCATGCAGTGTTAAGAGTTGTATGAAAGTCATCATCTGCCTGTCCACTCGGGTTCAGGGGTGAACTTACACTTGGCATCCTTCCTCCTGGCCGTCAGAAGGAAATCCTTGATTTCTTCTATCTTGCGAGGCTGCAAATCAAGAACAGAAAACCAGAGTGAGACAACGCGTCACTGCTCGGATCCAGAACACACAGATGAGCAGACAGGGTTTGTCAGTGGACCGGTGGAACTGGGGTTTCTGTTAAAAAGCCGAAACCCAGCACTAGGTCCATCCTTGATCTTGCAAGCTTGTGAAATGCATCACCGGCACCGTCAGCCCGGGATGTTTGGACGTCTTGCTAACGGGCTAATACACGTAATAACCCGGACACCAGAAGCGACTGAACACCGGGTCACGAACCAGAGATGCGACACGTAACATTAATTACTTTTAATTCAGCATCACGTACTTCCGGTGCCTCATTTAAAAGAAATACAAGTTTACTACGGATCAGAAACAGAGAGAGGCCAGGCGCAGTTTAGCATTAGCATCGAGCTAATGCTAACCCACCGAGGCTAGTCGCTTTTTTCAGCATGTTTACTGATTCGTACATCACAACAAACGGTCATTAAACATTACGTTGTTTACTTATTTACTACATAACACATTAAATAACAAGCTAACGTTCAAACTGAGGGATTTACGAGTGAGTGGATTCTTACCATGCTGCCGGTGGAGGGCTGCGGAGGGAAAAGAAAGATGGAGTCAGATTATCGTTTATAACATCTATTTGCAAAGTGACGGAAGATTAATATTTATATGGTTATGCAGCTCGTGATGAGGAGAATCACACGTTAGCGGGAAGATGGAGGTGAAACTGTGTGTTTAATAAGATGGAAGATGATGTGAAATGTTTGGTTTGTTTGTGTCATCGCGTGAAACTCACTCACTCTGCCGGAGACGGGATGAAGAGGGGTTGGACTTCCGGTTCAAAGAGTATTTATACCCGGCGACGGCAGCCACAGAGGGTCAAAGTCTGGTGAGGAGGAAAAGCGAAGCACCCGGTTGAGGGACTGGGGATCATCTGGAAGATAATAATTAATTTGTATGTTAATTGTATGAAATTAAATAATTTTAAATTAATCTTTTGTTCCAGTTTTTAATCCTTGTTTCGTTCGTTCATTTGATCCAAAAATGGAAAGATGATTTGTTATTTCATCATTTGTTTAAGAATGTAATACAAAACTTAACCTAAACTAAATAAAAAGTTTAGTAAACTCAGATTTGCGGTAGTATCATTTTCAGCATTATTATTATTATTAGTAGTAGTAGTAGTAGTAATAAGTTATAATAACATGATAGAAATTGGCTCAGAATAATGTTTCATATATTATGTATCATCATGGATTTTGAAAGAACTTTGTTAATAGTTGTACAATAGATATAGACCATACAGTAATCATAATTGTATATCTACCCTGAGACATCAACAGAATTACAATTGAAGACAACAGGAAGAAAAATCCAACATTACAGTTCACACAAAATGTAAAGTTTACAATAAAGTGACGTAATTATATATATTAGGAGAAAGATGATGGATACACATGAAGTTAAATGTTTTTCAATTAAAGTTCACACTGTGTGGACAATGAGACTTCTAGAGTGACAACCTCCAAAACCTTGATTTCACCCAGAAAAAATAATGTTGAATTGAAACTAAACGTGTTCTAAAACGTTCTATTCAAATGCTTTTCAATGGATAATGTTCACACAGCAGGTTGTGTCAATGCTGCAGGTTTATCTAACAGCCCAAGGTCAAGGCTGCCTCAGGGGGCGGCGGTGTTCCCGTCGATAAAGAAAGAGAGATTAAGCTGCCAAATCTATTCAATGCAATTTTAAGAATCGTCTGATTGTTGAAATACTTTAATTCAAGTCATAATTGTGTTCGTTCTATCAGTGAGTTCCTTCTAATCCATTTGACTTTACTCTTATTCTTTTTTCCTTTCTTTCTCCTGGTGAATACAGAGAGGCTGAAAACCCCAGAGGTGATTTTTCCAGTGAGCAGACATCAGGCGTCTTATCCGATTCCGGGCCGAGCATCGAGCTGAGGGAGACCTGAGAAAAAAAGAAAAAGAAAAAGCTTTGCATTTTGATTTGATTGTTTCTTTGGAAAATTTAGGAAATTGCATTCAACCCACAATTTGTTTTCCTGCAAAACCTGCTGTGTTTGTGCTTTTGTGGAATTTACTCTGGCAGGTGTTTTTCTTCACTTCCAGACTAACTGCAAATTATGGCTGTTCATCCCCCCCCCCCCCAAAAAAAAAAAAAGGAAGAAAGATTTGCCAGAGACCTTCTGCGACTGCACACATTACCACCACACCTGCTGACTTATGAGTTCAATTATCTTTCACTGTCAGGACAGATAAATCCAAACGGTGCCAAAATAATAAGCCTTTAAGTATATAAATGGTTCACGCCGGAGAAAGTGTCATCTATTATCCAAACAACCTGACAAAAATAATTCCATGTATTTCCAGAGCGGCACAGAAACAACGGGTGGGTCTGTTGTGCTGCCAAAGTTTCCCTTAGCTTAATGCAGTCTCTTTCCATGGAGATCCACTTTGGCATGACATTAATTCATAAACAGAGGAAACATCATATCAGTAATTTATAATTAACCTCCTATCTACCTGTCTGCCCGTGGCCACAGGCCATGTCCCCCTAGATACTCAATCAGCTCTTCTACGACCGAGCACGTCCTTCTCTGGGTTTTAACATTTCAGCAGCCTCCTGTCAGTCACAGCAAGAGACAGATTGTGGAATGTTTCAATAAAGGTTTCAGGATTTCAGATGACGGATAGAATCCCCTGCAACACAAGCACAGGATGTATATGTTTTTATATCATCGTTCCTGTTGTTGTTTTTTGTGTGTGTTTGTTTGCAGCCACAAATCATTTTCCTCTCCAGAACAACAGCTAGAATGATCAGTTTATCTCAGTGTGGCTCTTGTGTTCTCTCGCTGCCCACAAGATCTGTTTCTCCAGCTGGCGTTCAGTCACACTGCCGGTTCGGCCTCGGCTCTCACAGCTCGCCGCTGCTGAGTTATGTCCTTCACCCGTGCACGTGGGAGGAAACGAAGAGGAACTCATAGCCTCTGTGAAAGGTCGCCGCTGGGTCCTCACTCCTTTCTAACAGGTTATAAAAGACGTCCTTGATCACTGTTCACAGGATGTGAGAGAACGAAGCTGCTGGGTTTCACAGGGTCGGAATGAAATCTGGTTTAGACACAGATATGAGGAACTTATCTTATACTTTATACAATCTAAAATCAATATGGTGGATATTTTGTTACTTAAATGAATAATCCCGATCAACCAAAATCAACATTTAGTTTCTTCTTTCAAATAAATGCTTCTCTTTTTTCATTAAACGCCATTTTATATATAAGAAACAATATTTACATGGTAACCTTCTGTTTTCCACAGACTGGGTTTAATGAGATGGACAAAACTTGATCAAAAAACATCAATGTTTTTATAATTTATAATAAAAATAGAAATACTTCCTTTAATCCGCCATCTGCTGCAGTTTCCCTCCTTCCAGATGTTCCTAACAAATTGCAGTCATGATGACATGATGTCACTGTGACCTTGACCTCTGACCAATCAAATCTTATCATTTGAGAGCACAAATTAACTTTTGAGGAAATTCTTCTCTCCCGCGTGGAGGAACGATAAGAAACATTTCATGCTTCCAATCTCCTCTGTGCTAAAGGAAAAACAAATATACACACAAATCACTTTATTAGGAACACCTGTAGACCTGCTTACTCATGCAATCAGCTAACCTGTTGCAGTGCTGCAGTGCATCATGCAGCTGTGGCTCAGGAGCCTCAGTGCATCAGGACGGTGAAAAGACGGACTGATGTGAGTGTTTCTGAAGCTGCTGCTCTCCTGGGATTCTCCCTCACAGACGTCTGCAGAGGGAAAAACAACAATTCGGTGAGCAGCAGCTCTGCAGGTGGAGAAACCGCTGGTTGATGAGGGAGGTCAGAGGAGAAGGGTCAGAGCTGGGTCGAGCTCAGAGAGAGAGGCACAGTAACTCAGCAGGAAATAAGCTCAGGACTTTTCCAGCCAACAACAGGAAACTGGGGCTGCAGTGGGAACAGGCTCATCATCACCAGCCAGCCTGGTGTGATAAATCCTATTTCTGCTCAGGCTGCAGACAGTCGGGTCAGAATGAGGCGGCAGCAGCATGAATCCCTGAACCCAACCGGCCTCCAGTGGTCCCAGCTGCTAGTAGTGGTGTTGCTGGTGGTGGTGGTGGTGCTGGGGGGGGGGGGGGACTAGTGTTCTTTATACAAAGAGCTGAGTGTACAGGCACAGTTACAGGTAAACACATGGACAGCATGTTATTCTGTAGTTGTATTATCAAGATGTCAGAGTAAACTCCAATAACAGATATCAGGATATATATATGTTATGATTAGTGAAGGTAATTTAGCTTTGAAAGGTCAGTTTCTGCGTTGTAAAAAATTAAAAACTGTGTTAATAAGAAATTATGATAAACCATTAAAACAACATTAAGGGATTTTGAGCTTCACAGGATTCCAACACAGAACATCGAGCGTTAAGTGAATTTATTCATCTACATAGTTTTCATGTTCAATTCTTAATTCTATCAATCCATGTGTGAGAGTGTATTTACTATATGTATCATCTATTTTCATTTGTTGCCCACACTACGAGCCTGTGTGTGTGTGTTAGTGTGTGTGTGTGTGTGTGCGCAGAGGGAGGATCGGCTCAGCCTCGTAGATTATAACAAATGACCACGCTTGGTTTAACTAAAGCTCTTTTCCACCAGGATGATCTTTATTCCATTTGCTTGCACAGCAACAAACATGATCCTCGGTGCCAAGCTGCTTGTAATAACCCTGTCTGATTCCAAATGTACATCTATATGTGTTTTACAGTTGCACTTCTGGATTCCGTGCAGTAGAGGGCAGTGAGTAATTGTTGCTGTGGCTGTGAGGAGCGTCTCCTCCTCGGTGAGGACGATGGGAGACGCTGTGGATCAAGGAATAGACTCCACCGTTCTCCACACAGCCTTTATCTCTGTTTACTCCTTTAGTGACATGGGAAAAGACAAATATTTGGTTTTATAAGATGTCGTGCAAGTGGAATTAACCATTAGACCCTTTAAAAAGTCTGTTTTTGCTATAAACACATCTCAACTTATCAGAATGAACAAAGATTTGTTCCTCCTTCAAGATTTAAAGAACATCCCATCACTCTTTCAGGATTTAGACTGAGACTTTGCCTTTTCACTGTTTTTAAAATCTATTATCTACTCTGAAAAGAGATGGATTCATAAACCTCGGGCAACTATTCATTTATTTACACAGCGGTGCTTGTTTGCTTGTGAATTCCTTCTGCACTGAAAGCTATTAGACACACCTACAATCAGAAATTCCCTTTTTTCTGTGTGAGTTTGGTTAATGGAATAAAAATGTGAACCCTCAAGCGAATGGCTGATCTCAGTTTGTTAACTATGCTGGATCATTAAAAAGGCAAAGTGGGTGTTAGGGGACGAAAGAGGAACCATCTTAAAGCTCAGAGATGCTTTTTAACAGATGCTGTAGATGATGCTCTTCATTTCCACCCGAGCAGCTTCTGTCATTCATCACAATTTGATCTGAGACCCAACAAAAGATCACCTGCAATAGTTAACTGAAGCGTCCTCATTGGATTCATTCTGCTCGTGGAGGTTCTTAATGCACGTCGAGCTTGATCGCACTGTAATATAGAGCGGCAGCGGCGGTCGGCCAGGTTCTGTTATTTTACTTTATTTCTTCATGTAAAGGATTAACTGTGTTCAGAACGTTATTACTCACCCCGGGAAACAACCTGCGGGGATAATGTGGGGTGAAATACGGATGCTTAGAAGTTAATGTGAAATTAAATCTGTGCCAGTGAAGTTGTGTTGGAGTGCGTGTGTCATTAGAGATGCAAGAGGAGAGTGTACTTCAGAAAATCCTCTCTCCCGCACTGCCGAGTTAATCTCCACGATTATCGATCCGATCGATTTGTCAAGTATTGATCCCTCGAGCGGCCGTCTTATCAGAGGCAAACCCAGAGTACATCTGCAGATGAGGGGAGATTATTAGAGTCTGAGGCTTTACCCAGACAGAATCTCAATGTCAGCAGGACTTGCCAGAGAGGCCGACAGCGTTGAGAAAGTTTCTGTGAAGTTCTCGCTGCAAATTGCTCCTGTGAGTAATCGATGCGGCTTTTTATCACAGTCGTTTTAATACCGTTTCCAGATGTGAACGTTTGACATTTTACTGTGGAGCTGGCCGGAGAAAGTCCGAATATCAGGAGGATCTCAGGAGTTCAGAGCAGGTCTAAAAGCAGCTTCAGAGCAAAGATAAAAAGAGACAGAGAGGAGAACAGACGGGAGGAGGAACATCAGTGTGCTCCGCTGGTCGGAGTTTTGCAGATTTAAATGCTGCGCTGAAGGCTCATGCAGAGGAGGTCACAAAGGTCAAGGCACGTCTTAAAGATGGCTCTGAGCAGGGTGTCAAAGAAATCCATTCAGATTCACGAGAATTCAGATGTGTCACTTATTCCATCCGGTCCGTGCAGTCATCAGTCGCACCTGTTCGCCCTCAGGCCTTTTCCACTTGTCTCAGCGTGCCGGGCCTCGGGGCCGACACACCGGACCTCAGAGACTCTGTGGTGGAGGATGAATGTTACATCGAAGGGGGATAGAAGTGCAAAATGTGAAGGATGATAATTTTTTCGGAATCTAAGCAAGGTCAAAAGGTCGGAGGAGGAGAGAAGACGAGACTGAAGTGATGTTTTATGAACCGATATCAGGGGTTTGAAACCTTCTCATCCTCCGACCCAAAAAATTATTGTACCAGAGAATTTCGACCACAACTCTTTTCCCGAATAGTCACAACGGAAACACAACGACAACAGAAGTGGGCGACAATTGATGTTGACAAAATTGGCTGGTACAGGTGTTTGGAGCGCATCTGTACCGTAACACACCAAATAGACAAGCATCGCATTTTAAACAGCGACTGGCTTGTCTGGGTTATCACAAGTAAATCAACTGTAGTTGTGTTGTAGCTTTTGAATTCATGTTTTCTGTTGATTCCCTTGTGTGAGACGTCTTAGCCTCCGTATATATATGACTGTCCTTCTGTGTATCGTGAATCCCACGTGTTTGGAAATCACTGCCCGGAAACTTAAATATTTGATCATCATCATCTCAAGCCAAAATATTCTTTTAAATGTGATGTGCAGAGTGGGTGGTAGCCAACATATGAGAACCCATTAGCCAGTAAACTCCATGTCCTTATAGACACAGGAACAAACAAAACTGACTCTCTGTCTCTGGTGGAGGAGGTTTGGACGTAAAAATAAATAAATATACAAACTATGATAAAAAAAATGCAGTATTTCAGAGTTTTTGGGGTAAACAAGGTGAATCACAGCTGGAGGCAGTTTTTCACTCTGGACACAGAATTTGAGAAGAAGGTATTTTCTATTTTATGAAGACGAGTGAAGAGAATGAAATAGAATGAAATAGTTTTTAGAGAATTAATGGGAACAACCAGAGAATAACAAGAGAATGAAGCTGATTTATTATCTCTCCACATTCTTCTCCGTCTTCAGATTCTACATTTTTGTGACTTTTTCGTTCTGAGTTTATTTGATCGCTTTCGATGATTTCACCATTGCTTCAATTTTTAAAAACCTTCGATTGTTAAAAAAACCTCAGAGCCTCAGAGAAAAAACCAGAATTGTTTTTCTGTCGTGAAATTTTTAACGTATTGTTCAGTAAGTGGCAGATGTATTGATCGTTTGCATTTTGATGCTTTGAATCAACCTTTATCCAGTAAAACGAGCTGAACAGTTGAATTGTGGAAAATCGATTTGAGCTGATGAAGCGTTGCGTGTCAATACTGACAAAACTTCAATAATTAATTTCTTTATTCACATTGCTACGCTGCCGTGCACCAGCTTCAAACCAGGCTGATTCTAAGGCAGCTTAGTTTTATCTGCTAAAACAAATCTTTTGCTTCTCTGTGGTTGTAAGAAAATAACACTCTCAGTTAAAGCAGCCGCTCAGCATGTACAACAGCTGTTTTCGTTTAAAGAATCATTAAATAGAAGTGAGACGGCTGAGCTTTCAACCACTGAACCATCTCCTGCAGAAAGGATAGAAAGGCAGATTCTTGCTAATTAAAGTGGCAGCTTTTCACTGGGTCTGTCTCGCTCTGACTCGGATACGACTGTGCAGCAGAGTCCAGCAAATCATGGAGGAGCAGATCTTTCCTCTGGACCACGGCTGAGACCTGCCCGTCTGCCACTCACTGTCTGAGCAGCCATCAATGTACACTTGCTTCCCTGCAGCCGACACACACACACACACACACACACACACACAAACACACACCTTCCATCACTGCCTTGCCGGGATGTCTATTGTCCCGCGTGCCCTCGGTCGGACCGCCTTCCCCTGCACCGCTCTGCTCCTGCGGTGTCAGTCCTGGCTGACAGCGGGTCGGCATTAACCAGCTAACATGTTCTGGACTCTGCTCAGCGTGGGTGGGGGGGGGGGGGGGGGAGCTGTTGGCTGTTTGCTTTGCTGCTGCTCCTCTCTGAACAGCTGGTGTGTGAACTGCTGCTTATGTCAAAAACTCCGCTTGGCTACACACATCCGGATTTAAAGCAAAAAAACTATACACTACTTTTTAAACTTAAATAGCAGCAATGTTTCTTCTTTTATTCCCACTTCTCACCCTGAACTGTCTGTTTTTGTTCTGTGGAACTTTGGTGAGTGGGCACAACAGAGTGTCGCAGTAAAGCTGAACTGAAGATCAGTTTAAAAAAACATAGAAGTCGTTAAAAACCAGAGTTTATTTCCATTATTCAGCCGGAAACTTTTTAGAATATGAATAATTCTAAACAGAGTTCGGGTGTTTGGTTGCAGCAGCAGCTCTTCAAACCAAGGTTATCAGCAACTAATTCACCTCAACTAAACTTTCTCTCTATGTTTTTGTTTCCATGTATTTTAACAAGTTCTGTTATTTACTTGTATTGACCTCCCATGTCACGTTTGTCAACAACAACAGAAAACATTGAAAACCCTTTTCACAGGCTGATTATTTCTCTTTGAGAAAATGAAAGTGTAAAGTCGATCAGTTTTATCATTATCACTAAGATGTGAGCTATAATTATATTTCATACTACTTCTACTATGTGTAATCCACAGCTGACATTAACTATTTTGATATCAAGTGTGTGCATCTCGTCAAAACAGTCAAAAATTGGTTTCTATGATGACACAATACAAACGACCCTTTGCATCACGTACCCCCCCTCCTCGCTCCACGTCCCTCGTCTTTCCCTCAAAGCACCAAACTGGTGCGGCCACAACACTGGTTCCATTAGGTTAATCAGTGCATTCCATATCTACATAATGTCTACAGTATATCTCACTAACGCTTCTCATTACCGCTGGATCATTACTTCCTCTAATGCCGTGTACCTCCCAGCTGCTCTTTGTCACTGGTAATTAGGTGATGATCTGTACCAAAAGATATTAAGATGAATTCTAAGGGCAATGGGTTGGTACTGGTATCACAGAACGAGATGGCACTTCTGCAGATTCCCTGATCGAGCTATGAAACGACCATCGGGGGGGCTTTTGGAGAGAGGAGGCTGTGGCATCTGTTTTGAAAAGCAGTTCACCTGCACTGGCCATTATGTGCATAGAGAATATTGCTGCTGCTGCAGTCTATTGCTTTATAGAGGGTATATTGAAATGTCCACCTACTCCCCTTGCGTCATTGAATATTTATCCAATCTCCCTGCCGCCGTAGGGTTATAGTTGGATGAGATATTTATGGTCTCCAAAACAAAAAGGATCTATTTATCCATTTTGTATCTCATGCATTCAGCGGCTGCCGGCGGAGGCAAGTAAACACATTTCTGTCTCGGAGAAAACAGCTCGAAAAGGCTGAAACACCAATTTTCAGCATTTCTAATAACGAGCAGCCTTAATACCCGACATTAAGAACAAGCCTCTGCAGAGATTCAACCACCTCCACGGGCCCTTTAAAGGTCTTTAAGAGTCATAACCACCCTTTCTTTACGTTAATGACCCAATCTTGACCTTCGAGCGCCGAGCTGTTAATAGTGCCAAGTGGGTAGAGAGCATTTAACATCGCTGTAGGAAACAAGAAGAACACACACACAGGTTTGTGCAGCTTTACTTATTCAGTCTTCCATTCATTGTGGTTGACCTACATCCAAACTCTTATCCCTCACCTGAAGCACGACCAAATCCTGCCCGACCTTAAACTAACCACGATTCACAGCCGCTAACCAGAACCTCAGAAATGAACTTCTGCCTGTTTAAGAGCTTCTTTCACTTTGAGATCAGCACATATTGATTTTCACGTTCACATTCTGTAAACACTCAAAACTCCTTCTGCTTCCTGCTCCACGAATATGTTGTGAATGGTCCCTGAAGCACACAGCTGGTGTTATACTAAAGCAACGGAGGGAATGAGTGCATGAACCCGGTTAAAGTAAG
This sequence comes from Pleuronectes platessa, assembly GCF_947347685.1. NCBI lineage: Eukaryota > Metazoa > Chordata > Actinopteri > Pleuronectiformes > Pleuronectidae > Pleuronectes > Pleuronectes platessa. The sequence goes on from NC_070646.1 coordinate 2,869,794, forward strand.
CACCTGTATGGAACTCTCAAACAAGTGAAGCTAACGCAGCCACAGCGAGGGCGGGACAATTTAATTTGTCAACACTGCACCTGGTATTGAACGTGACTCAAAACACCTGCGCTTCGGAATCTGGACCCAGCTTTGAAACTCTGGTACGGAGCATCCCATCCCTTGCAATTCAATTTTCAGCTTCTGATATGATACTTCAACATTTTCCATCTGGCTACACATGGAGTGAGTGTGAGAGCTGGAGCGCAAGAAATCTGTCCAAGCAACAAAGTATCAGAGCAAACACCTGAGAGCACAACCAGAGCAAAACAAAGCATAAGCAGGTTCTATTAGAGTGCAAGCGGAGGGGTTGAGTGAATACGTTTCAGAATCTGAGCATGAAATCAATAATTAGCATAAAGAGAAGTAAGAACCTCCATACTTTAGGACCAGGATCTACTGGTCCTGACAAGGTGAGCATTTATACTGGAACAGATCCTCTCAGGTAACAAAAAGAGTGTCTACAAACACACAAACACATAAACTGTTTATATACAAATGTGTCGCAATTCATCTCATGTCTCTTGGGTTAAGACTCTACAAGTGTCTTTTTGTTTTAAGAGGAAACCTGTGGTTTATGCATCAAACTCTAAATTACTCGCTCCTGATTCTTGTTGCGTTATCTGTAATATGCATTACAGAGATTAGATTTCATTGTGACAGCTTTTAAAACGGATCATCCTGGGAAATCCAGTCTCTTCCCTTTTCTCCTCATGCCTCTTTTGTATGATTTATGTCGTTTATTGTTCAGCAGCTCGACATCACAGCCGTCTCACAGCTCTTAAGTGTTGTAAGGGAACTGGGTTTTCACGAGCGTGAATGGTACAGTTACACATCACAGGGAAAGTGTGAAGCCTTTTTAGAACACGTTTAAAATTCAGTGGAACTCCTCGTAAAGTGTGAGCCGGTGATGAATCACGGGGAGGAGCGGCGGGATGAGAATGGCAAATCGAGCAGGAGAGATCAAAGAGAATAATATTAAAAAGAAATATTGTTTATTATCTCTGTGGGGAAATTAGGTCACTCTACCAACATGCTTAATGGGATTGGAGAGGGAAAAAGGCAGCGAGCAAATCCTTCCCCAATATTTAAAAAGGAAGTTTAAATACCATTAAATAAACAGGTTAGTATATTACACTCGTGTTTTGGTAAACAAGATGCCACTCGGACACCGGATGGCGTCATGGTACAGCCGCAGGGCGTTTTCCCGAGGAGCCGAGGCTGCTGGTTAATGTGACAGTGGTGAATCCCGTTGATGTGACGTGTGTCAGCCCGCGTGATAAAAAGTGTCAAGTCCCCAGCGGTGTGTGGGCGAGGAGTCGATGCCCTGCACCGTGCACCGTGCCCTCCCTGATCCGCTCAGCCAGGCACAGTCAATGTTTTCTGACGATTGGCACAAAAACAGTGGGAGATGAGATTTATTCTTTTAAATCACCTCGTTAGTCTCAGGTTTACATACTTTAATTAGTGGTAATTACATATGGTATAGAATGCTTCTTCTTAATGTCGATATGGAGCTTTGTGATGTGCTGCGACTCACAGGATTGTCCATGTGAGTGATTAGGATTTGCGGAGATGTGTGTGTTTGTTGTCGTCAGAGCTCAGGTGTAGCATGTTGTTAATTCTGACATTAAATGTAGATGAAGCTGTCCCTGCATTCTTATTTTCAATTAACACTATAAGAGAAACCTGCCTTATAAAAACATATTAACATGGTTAATTGCAATAGCACTCCGTAGAGCTTTCCAACGAATACATGACTACTTACAAGTTGTCTCACCGAAATTATTTATTTGTCGTAACATTTTGTGTTAACGTTTATTTTCCACTTATTGTCGTGTGGCAAAAACTTATTATAAAGCTGGAGAAACAGACTGCACTTCTATTTAAAGCCTCCCTAGACTATTTCCACTGTACAGAGTCTTTTATCTCTACATTATTCAACCCTGGGATTTTCTTGAGATCTGTATTGCTGATAGACCAGAGAGCCTCACACATTGTGCTGGGAATGATGAACAGAATCCTCCCGTCTGCAGAGTCCGGGCCCTCTTTTCCATTAGTATACTAATAAGGCATTAGAATCTACATGTGGAGGTGGGGGGGGGACACAATCAGCCATACACCTGCACAGTGCAACGTAATTGCTGAGCATCAAAATCCTCGTTTTCCATCGAGCGCGAGTCAGAAGGACCTGGACCGATCCTTATGCTAATTTGTGAGATTCTATTTCCCGTCGGCGTCACATGAGATTGTGTTATATTGTACAGGAAGTTGTGTCATTGTGTCCAACCCTACTACATTATAGAGTAATATGTTGCTGTGGGTGTGTAGCCTGGGAAGTGGAACATTCGTTGTACCACGAGCAAGACTGCTTTTCGGTGTGTGTGTGTGTGTGTGTGTGTGTGTGTGTGTGTGTGTGTTTGTGACTGATCGTCAACAGTCATGTGATAAATATGCATGCGCACAATAAGGTCACCATCGCTCACAGCTCCACTTGGACATTACTATGCAGCGGACTGAGCCGTGCATGTTTCCCTGCTGGAGGACGGTGCTGGGAGATGCATCGTAACTGGGTTTGCCAATTACCCACAAAACTCGTCTTTGTGGAGCTGACCGCGCAGACCCACGGTGACAAGTGCTCGGCTCCCACATGAATTATGGATCATCCCACGGGCTGGGAACACTGGGCCAGAGAGCGGTGAGGCCCCCCCCCGGCCCCACTGGGTGTAGCATCCCTCACCCACTGCACATACACTGTCAAAGAAGCGTCCTTCACGTGTCCTTGACGTTAAGTCCAAACTGCACCAGAACATATCTGCGTATCTTCCTCTTTTGATTCAAACAGCTGCAGGGTCTCATTTGACTTAACGTGCTGTTCGGTGTGTTTTCATTATTTTCACCTGCAGCCCCTCGGAGCATCTTTAAATTGGATCGACAATCATCAATTCCTCCTCTGCTAATATTGCACCGCATCCGCGTTCATGTGAGTATTTCACAATCCCCCCCCGCCGCCCCCGCCCCCGCCTCTAACTGGAGCCTAAGCGGCCTCTTTTATCTTCTCTCAGTGTAATAAAGGATATCGTTGAAGCGGTTAAATGTTTTCAGCAACGTGGATCAAGGCTCCTGGCCTCTACCCCAACCATTACGCTATCACTCTAATGGTTTGCGAGGAATTGGCAAATGCTCAAATGCTAAATGTGACTCGCTCGGAGCGGCTCCCTCGTACGCTCGGTGCCAAGTCTCCGGCAAACCGGCAGATTTAGACACACACAAGTTTTTACTCTAACAAGAGCTGACACTTAAACTGGTGGCATTTCGCCGCTCGAGTCATTATGTGCACATTGACATGAGTGAACGAGCATAGTGTTTGTTTGTGAGGGGAGGATATGATAGATTATAGGAGGGCGGGACGAGGGGGGAGAAGCCTCTGAGCCGTAGCGGTGGGATTAATACCCTTATTAGTTACTCTCTGCGTTGATGCTACAAAATGAAAGTCAGGAAAATACCATATTTTTCATGGAAAGACCGAGCCGTCTGAACAAGGAAGAGGCAAACAACCAGAAAAACATTAAGACTGTGGACTTAGAAAGATCATTACAAATACCAAGTGAGAAGTTTCTCTACAAGTCAAAAGAGAGTTGGTTTTTTTTCTCTGGTGGATGGAGATTTCCAAGGTGATTTTAAAGCCATTAGTGGAACGACTCTCTCAGGTAATTCACCAGGTAGTCATTCAAAACCCAGTTAGAAAGAAGGGCTGAAGAAATGACTGTTATTAGATGAAGATATAGCAAAATTGCCCGAGTGAGAGAGCTCCCCCACTATCTCCTGTCTATGATCTGACTCGCTGTCATTTGAAAAGATGGACTTTCATTTCTTCTGGCATCAAATTGCACAATCATGCATAAAAATGAAATAATAAACATCTCTGACTTGTTCGTCAAGGTATCAAAATTTAGATTAAGGAAAAATCACGTTTAAAAAAAAGTATATTCGGTCTATTGATGTTAACGACCTTGGAACATTTCAAACATCACTTCTCTCAAATCATTAAAAACTTTATAAACAGAAAAGCAAATACAATAAAGAACTTTCCCCTCACAGCAGCAGCTATTACCGATCTCTGGGAAGCCATTATTGTGGTGTCATTCAGGGGGTGCCCATCGAGATGTGCACTGTGTGCTTGTCTAATGTATATTTGTTCTCTACATTGACCACAAACTCTGCCTCTGTTTCAAATTATAATCGTGATGTAAATCTATTTTCCATTCATGGCTTATTGGCTTCCATCTTTCATTCCAAGCTCCATTATTTTTGGGGGAGATTGCGTCTCGGTGCTGGATGATGGGAGATCGCCTGCAGTTCGGCCGAGGGGACGGGAAGTTGGGACACACACACACACACAGCACTCGTCTGTAGTGATGTTATAATGTTATATAAACACGTCTCTAACTGGATCAGCGTTTCCCTTTGAGAATCTTCCTCCTTCTTCGTCGTATAGCCACGTCCTCTTCGTCCTCATTCCAGATCTAGATTCATTACTCCACCTGAGATGGACGGGTGTATTAATATGATAATCGTCTGGGATCTGGCTAATTGATGAGACAAATGGAAGAGCACACCTTGACAGCCCAAGAGCTCTAAATTATGGGCCCAATTTAAAACAACATTTCAAATCAGTCAAGCTGTCAGGAAGTTTCATCTGGCTCTCCTGGCTTAATTGGTTGAATTCAAAGAGCATATTGGCAATTTTTGATATTTCTGTAAAAAACTCCTGGGCAGAACATAACTTAACTTTGTCCTTCCCAGGCGGATCGGAGAGGAGAGCTGTTAGAATTCACACGACGTGCGTTTGCAAAGCTCTTGCAGACATCCATCTTGGTAGATTTCAGGGGCTTGGAGGTTCAGTCAATTTGTCTCGTCCTTGTATCATAGCCAGGTTTGCTCTCCGGGCATAGATGACATATGAACCTGAGCTCAGACGTGGGACATGTGTTGGGTTTATATTTCACGACAACAAATCCACAAGGAAACGCTCAGACGGGTCGGGTTTGACCCGGACCTGCGGATCTTCGAGGTTGTCTTCCTCCGCAGAAAAGAACAAACTAAGAAGGAAATATGTTGAACGTTTCTAACATTCAAACAGCTTTCATCTTTTTTATTTCCCTTCAGCCTTGATGTTGGAAAGATGGAAAGAAAATCATCAGTCAAGTCACTATAACACATTCATCACATGCAAGTTATGTGTGAGGTATTCAAATCAAGCTGCTCATTTTAATTTAACTGATGAAATAAAAACCCAATTTATACATTTCTCCAAATGTCAAGGTGATATATTTGGCACCTTTGAGCAATTTGAGTGAGAATTTGACCCCACAATGCATTTATTGTTACATTTTACGTAATTTTTTTTTATATTTCTTTTTAATTAAAGTTCTATTATGCTTTCCAGTCTAAAAAAAGTGTATTAAAGACCCAAGCCTGTGTATGTGAGTCACATATTTGAGTCCTGGCATATCAATTTATTTTTGATAAACGTTATGGTTAAACTGTAAAACATCGAACCTCAATTACATTTATTTGCCATACGTGTTTTATAAAGACATCTTAGACGTCTCTTTCCATAAAGCAGCCCACCCTCTCTTCCTCTAACATCTGTGGTTTGGAACCAGGGGTCAACAGGAGAGGCCTCGTGTAGCAGCTGCTTTAAGTGGTCTGTTCATTATACTTCAGATGCAGAAGTAGTTTAGAAAAAGCCCTCTCTAATGGTCGGGTTGAGCCGAGTGCTGTCATCCTCAGGCTCGAGCACAAGGTTATTGAAAACATGGAGGACCGGTTTCAAGTAGGGATCACTTGTGTATTTCTTGAGAGGACTCAATACCTCTTTCATTGAATCCATGAACTCATATTCAGGTGCGCAGTTTTACTTTGTGTTATTACATGAAAAGGTTTACATGCTCTAAACTTTACTCTCCCTCATATTGTCCATCGCTGCAGCTCCTCTTTTCAGCCTCTGTCTGAAACGCTTGATTTGAGCTAAGGCCTGCCTCCTGGTAACGGCTCCAGCTGCTGTGATTGGACAGCCAGCACACACTCATGTGATTGGTCGACTGCTTCTAGCACCTGTAGGAAATGTAAGTATGTATGGATTTTATTTCAAAATTATATTCCCTGCTAGATTTATGCTATCTGTTAAATTAGTGTCTGCATGTTAAAGACGTCAAAAACAAGAGAAGTGTTATTTAATATTTTCTAATGAAGAGCAACTCAAAAGCAAAGTCCAACATGTTGTTTTCCCTATTTCCTTATGACCTATTTAAGACTTATCATTCATGCAGTGTTTCCTCTCAGCCCAGTCCAGGGTTTTCTCTTCATTATAAGTCTCTTCTGCGCTTTGGGACATGTGTACACACGTGACATTATAATGTTAAGCAGCAGGCAGCCGACCATCACCCCCTCATTATCAAACTGTAACAGTTTAACCCCTCCCTGGCTCGAGGAGACGGCGTTCTTGTTTGAGTTAGGGGTCGTGCGGAGAAGGGATTTTGTGGAAATAGAAAAAGACAAAAGAGGAAGCGGTGGCTTATGTGAATATCACTGTGAGAAATGACTGGTTCTCGGCTATGAGAGATAGCACCGGAGTGATTCCCTCCAGACTTCAGGCCTTTATTAATGTCCCAGTCCAGGTTTTCTCTAAGGGCCGCATGACCGAAGACAAGCTCCTACTTTCATCTCCCAGTTAATGAGAAAAGGCCAGATAACCACAGAGCCCCTCTAGGCGTGTGCAGAGATATGGAGGCCCAGTTCTTGGTGTAATCTCCTCACATAAAGCGCCATGCTCCACTGCCCTGGGATCCAGGACCACTTCAATAAGTCAATATATAGACATTTAAACATCATGTACAAGACATGTGTTTGCTCTTCTGACCTAGATCAGATGTTGCTCTAAAAGGAAAAGTCGTTTCCTGAGGACGTCCACGCTTCCCTTCACACTCTTAGTCTTTTACTCAAGTTTGCCTTTAATGGTTTCTGGGTTTTCTCAAGATTCTTCAGAAGTACAAAGAACTAATTGCTGTTATATGAACAATTTGACTAATTGGATTTAGCCAATTAAAGGCACTTAAAGAAAGGTGCATGGAATTTAAGGTGCACCCATTAATGTTTCACTGTATTTAAAAGGGACAACGCGCCTGAATTAACATGTGTACTCAACGTGGGAAGCTGCCACATTTATCGAGTTGGTGGTAAAACACATACAATTAAAATACCGACACATGAAGCACAAATAATTACTTAATGCATGAAGGACATCGGACAAAGTCACAAAAGTGCAAATGATTATTAAAACAACATCAAGACAAAAGTGAATATGTGTAAATGCTGCCGAGACGTGTTGTGGTCAACTCCCGATCAGGGACACATGACCACGTTGAACTCGAGCCTATAGTTCCAAATTCATTTTTCAATCCACATATAACAACCTGCGTAGGCGGAGAAAAAATACATAGACCAGCGAGGTCGCAGCAGCCATTGGCCACGAATCACACAAAGCAGTCTTCTTCTCCTCAATGTTTAACTATGGACGTCACTCAAGACACTCGGATGAACTGGAGACGAGACTTTTTGGACCCCTGGAGACAAAAGGACGAGGAGACATGAGATAAACAGACACAGGAGACTCTTATTAACAGCAGGTGTAAATATAATCAGGTTAAAATCATGTCTAGACACACGATGCCTTTTAACTGCAGGTGTAAATGTCTCTCTCTCTTGCTGTCTCTCTCTCTCTCTCTCTCTCTCTCTCTCTCTCTCCCCCTCTCTCTCTTTCTATCTCCCTCTCTCAGGAGGAGCATGTGGCTTTATCATTGAAATGCAGACATCAATATCAATTATCAACTTTCTGACCCATGTCTTCCCATCCTTCCACTCCCCCTCTTCCACTTTCCCCCATTTCCAATCTTCGCTCCCATTAACTCTCCTCTGTAATTGCATAAGAAGTGACAAAGGAGAAATAGATGTGCCAAATGTATGTTCCAGAAGGAAAGTCATTTCTTCACATCTGCAGGTAATTGAATTTTAATTGTTAAGCAGAAAAGGGCATTTGGAATTGAGTGGGTATGTGTAGAAATAAAAAAAAAATAAAGAGATGGAACAGCAGTGGGCAGAGACGGTCTTATTATTACACCGGCCTTCACGTTAACCACTCCACACGTCCTAATAACCCGTCTGAAAGCATATTTATGAGATAAGAATCCTTTTAATCCTTTTTTAATCCCACAGTGTGGAAATCTGTGGAGCTACTGCAGCTGAGAGCACAGAGGCGAGCGCATCAGGAAAATAGCAAATTAATAAAGAGAAGTAATTAATTAAATAAGCTAAAGCAAAAACAGAATACGTATTAAAATAAATGAGCAAACAGACTCGATGTTAAAAGTCACATTATTGCACATCGGGGATAATAAGGAATAATAATTGTTTTGTTTTTAAAACCAGAAGTAACCATATTTGTAGGAGGGGGGTGGAGTCCAACTGAGAACAGTGTTTTATCATTTATTTTACTCTAAATGTGACCTTACTTCACAAAATGAACTTAATGCCGTATTAAAGAAGACTTACAAGTAGAGTTTGAGACAATAAATATTCTGGAATGTATTTACTGACATCATAGATCAACTGAGAAGATGCGAAAGTGCCTGAAACGTGTATTTTCTCGAGTGACCAGCAGAGGGTGACACCACTGGTTGCAAAAAGAAGTCTATCGCTATAGAAATCTATGTCTAAATAATAAATAAATAAATATCTACCTTCCAATATTCAAGTATAATACAAGTTTCAGGCACTTCCACAAAAACAAAACACACACGTGCCCTTGCATACGCACTTTTTTTACAACCTCTAATAACAACACAAGGCCTGACTCAGCATAAACTCGCACTAGAAATGACTCTGAGCTCGTTTACTATTTTGTCCTGTCAGGGGAAAAAATCCACGAAAAACAGATCAAACCGTGAGATTATTTTGTAGCAACGAACCCGCGCTGGAGCAGAGCTGCAAAACAAATGTATTGCCTGGTACCAGGAGTTATGGAGGTCAAAGCCTGTGGCACTGAGCGCTGATACACACACACACACACACCATTAGTTTGTTGTGATTAGACTCCAGACGTTTGTGTTTTTATAGGCCCAGAGGGGGATTGGTTTTGCGTTCAAACGTGGAACAACCATATGAAGAAGGAATGAATAATAGAGTGAGGGAGCTTTGTTTATCCATCATTGATCCTAACGGCTTCATTTAGAGGAGTTGGCACTTCTCGGTGAGCTTTAAGGTATAAATTGAAGTGGGCTCAGCTGTTGGAGCATATGGCTTTGCATTTTCTTTTATAGTCAATTACATCATCAGCCTAATTCATCGGTGGGCCTCTGTATCTTCAGTGCATCTGTCACCGATGATCTCATCTGATAACCGTGTTTTTAAGTAGTTTAATTTGCTCCGTTCTCTGTTTGAATCTGTGTCGTAATGTTTCATCCAAACTGCATCAGCGTCTTTACTATTCTGGAGTTAACGTGGGAAACAGGTTCTGAATTTCAATTTGGTCCAGATTGATTCTGGTGGTTTTCCAACCGTAGACTTTATATAAAGATTATATAAAGATAAAGTGAAGCCAAAGTTTCTAAAAACACCACCTGCTGGCTGACTGCAGTCGGTAATAAATCCTCCATATTAATGGACTAGACAAAGGCTGAGAAAATTAATAATTTCAAAGCAGGCATCAAATACATTTGTCTCATAGATATTTTCTGTCAGTTTAAATAATTCTTATTACTTGGATGCTTAATTTGTCATTCGATGCTGTACACATGGATCATGATTGACAGCTAAGTCTGTCTTGTGATTGGTTGAGGGCTGCAGAGTTCATATCAAAGATATATTTAGCTTCCTTTTTATGAATATTGGGATCTTTCCATAAAGTCTATGGTTCCAACTTAATCTTCTAAGATGTTCTTATCAGCCTTTTGTAATGTTTCTCTACTTTCTAACAATTTGAATTCACAATGAAACTTCTTTCCCAGCAACATAAGCCTGCAAGTTTAATATTGACAGTTGGTGTGTTAAGATATCAATCAATGATTGCTATATCCTGCTTGGTCCCTTTGGTGGCTTCACTTTATGAACCCTTTAGTTCTGATTTGGTCAAATCAATACATTCATGATCTACTTCCTGTCAACCACCTTGTTGTACTTCCTGTTTTATTTTTGGTCACTTCACTTCCTGCTTCCTGATTACTTGATCCAACTCACCTGTCACCTGATTGACTGGCCCCTGTGCTTCCTGTCAGTAAACCCCTTATATACTCTGCTTTGACCAGTCCCCAGTGTTTGATGTTCTCTGTCACTTCCTTGTTTAGCAGCTTGCTCCCTCATGCATTTACCCAGTTTGTTTATTTGATTTGTTTATTCATCTGCTTTTGCCTAATTCACACAGATTTGTTGTGTTTTGTATTTTGGACAAATACCTGGACTCCGATCTTTCGCCTGCTCCTCTTGGATTTGCTGGTTTGGACGTTTGCCTGCATCACCTCCCTGTAAGTTTGATTTCCTGTTTCGTTAATTAGACAATTGGTTTGTAACATCTGAATTTCAATTTATTTAAGCTTAAGTTATAAGCTTATTTAGAAACAGCCAGTAGACCACAGAGCTTTGCAATAAAAGACACAATTCTGTATATTTTGGTCATCAGGAAAATTTAAAATGAGCCAATGTTTTCACTGATGTTTTGGAATGTTTCTCTACTTAACGTTGCATATTCATACTTCAGTCTGCTGACATCCAGCTGTATCTAGGGCCCTTGAAAACAAAGTACATTAAGAAATCTGCATTAGAAATACATTTCCGCTGTTGTTCCCAGGACTGCCAGTTAAATGTTTTGGTTTGTAGAACACAGCTGGAGCACAAGGCCGAAAACCAAACCTGCTTTACTCTATCGGTAAAACAGATTCTACATTGAGAGAAAACGTTCTCAGCACCAGGAAAAAAATCAAAGTGTCATCTCTCATTAACCTTTATTACCGCGTCCACTCCAGACTGTCGTTCCAGGTAAAGATGATTGGATCGGTCAGAGCTGATTCCGAGCCTGTTCCCCAAACCAAAACCCCCGAAGCCTCTAATATCACCTCATCCTCAGCAGTGATTAGGTACAGCAAGGAAACCTGGCCACAGAATGACCACATTTACCGTGAGCCCGACGTGCTTCACACCGCTGATCTCATTAAAATAAAGCTCCTAGATTTACCCAGGAAAAGTGAGCGTGAGGCCACTTTTTCATCATGAGGGTGGTTTTCTTATCGGCAGGGAGCTGACCCTGGAGCAGCGCGGCTCGGCTTCAGCTGTGGCCACAGATATCTCCAAGCTCCAATTGGATTAGGGACGTTAAACTATTGGAATTGAAATGGCTGGAATAGAGTAGCTATGAAAAAGGTTGTATATCTCAAAAGGCATTAGCCCGGCCCACATGGGAGACGGGAGTGTGTGGAAGAGATCAGAGAGGAGGGGGGGGGATCCTCCTCTGCAGCGCCATTGTTGTCCAGGTAGCACAGATCAAACCCGGCAATCCCCATGGAGCGCCACAGAAAGTGCTTTCCCGGAGGCAATCTTTGCCAGCCTCCTAAAAGAGAAGGATGGCATATGGCCTTTTGAAGATAGCGACGTGAGATTAGAGCATATCCTGAATTGGGGCACGCTGAGAGAGGGGTGGGGGGGGGGGGGGGGGGGGGTTAACCTGCAAGTGGGCCGGCAACAGACAGGATGACAGATAAGGGGGAAAGCAAAAATCTTAATGCGGCTGTATTGAAGTGCACCGCCGAGAATGTGCACGGACTTGTTCAGATATCGATCTGCCACGTTGCCGAGGGGCTGAAGCAGATGTTTTCGAGGGCCGACTAGAATTCAATAAAGATGAGAGAAATAAATAAATAAAAAAGCTGCGACGTCAAACCTCTTACTTGCTGTGAAATTAGATGAATTTCTTGACACCAGTGTGACATGTTTTCCTCTCAGGGTGAATGCTAATTTTCCATCCAGGCTAATTTCCTGCTCCATTATTGCCTGTGTTTTGCCCTGCTTGATTGAAGAGGATAAAAAAACAATCCAATATACGCTTTAATAGCGTAATTTATGATGGCGTGTAGATGCACTGTTGTGTGTCTGTGTGTGTTTGCTCTCTCTCATCGAGCAGTGTTCCTGACAGCTGTTCCCTGCAGCCGCCCGGAGAGTTGGCCACCGCTGCGATACCATTTTATCTTCCCAACATCTGAGTAATAGCAAAAACCGCTTCATTGTACGCTAAGGGGTCTGATATAAAAAAAGGCACCTTACTTGACCGAGACTTATTACCACTCCTATTTGTGAAGTGACGTCTCGGTGATATTTCATCTGATAAAATGGCAATTTCAATAAGAGACTTCCCCGGCGTTTGGCCCCCGTGGGCTTTGGCTCGAGAAGGAGGGGATGTATTTCACAGGGGGGAGAGCTTGATGAAATGAGGGGTGTGCATTTGCAAAAGTGAGATAAAACTGTCCTTTGTCCACCCCCCCCCCCCCTTTCCCCTTCCCCTCCTCCTCCCTCCCTATAGACCTCTTGCCAGGGAGTCTCAAGAAGTTTGCTCCTCTGCGTCTGATTGGGAGATGGAGGCACAGTCATGTAAAAGTGGAGCAAGCTGTGGTCGGTGTCCCGTCCATTTTCCACTCGGCTGAAGATGGTGCAGGGGAAGCTGATGGTGGTCGAGGTGGTGTGTGTGTGGTGGTGGTGGCGGAGGAGGGAGGGCGGGCGATTTGGAGAACGCGCCAAGCCCAAAATTAAGATGACAGCAATGACAAGGCTCAATGCCGAACAGATCTATCCCGCTGATGCAGCCTGCAAGCTTAACAACCCATGTAGGCTCCATCTCTGTAAGGTGTGTGTGTGTGTGTGTGCTTGTGCGTGTTTGATGTAGCGTACAATATGTGCGCCTGTTGACAAGATCATGGAGACTCAGTGTCAAACTTTGACAGCTGATTGCAGGCTGGAGTAAACACCTGGCATCACGCTTGTCTACAGCTGAGGTGAGTCATTGCACATCAGCCCAAATGTCAAGGCATAGAAAACTGTCGGCAGCGAACGGGGGCATGTGGGATTCTTTCTTCTCTTTGGCTGCTTGAAGCCTTTTGCTTAAGTCCAAAAGTTTATTCGCTTGAATTAAAAGCAGTTGTCCCCAACCTTTTTTATTATTTTCAGATTTTCCCGTGTCGATACAACGCCTTCATAAATATCACCAGTTATGACTGTTTATACGTACCATTTAAATAACTGTTTTAAACATAGAATTTAGCTACTATTAGTAACTACTATTTCATGTATTGTTATCAATTCAGCTGTTTTATACGATTGGCTATGTGAACTGTTTTGTATGTTGGGTTAACGATTTGAAATGTTCTATACGTGGCCTTAAGAACTTTTATATATTTAGCATTAACTTACAAGTGTTTAATGTAGAGTTGACTATCAACAGTTTTATAGGTAACTTTAACTAGTTGACTGTTTATATTTGGCCTTAACGACTGTTTTAGACGCAGCATTAACTAGTTGGACTGTTTTTAATGTAGCGTTAACAACTGTTTTGTACGTAGAGTTAAATATTTTGATTGTTTTATATCTAGCGTTAACTATTTCAACTGTTTATATCTAGCTTTAGCAACTGTTTTTTATACCTAGAATTGACTATTTCATCTGTTTTACACTTGGCGTTAAAAACCGTTATACGTACCATTAACTATTTATACGTAGCATTGACTATTATAACGGTTTCCTTGCATTTAGCTACCTATTGAAGTGTTTTATATATCATTTGTCTGACTAATACAACTTTTTAATGCGCAACTATTAACTGTACTAACCATATTATAAATTGCGTTCAGCTGTTTCTCTAATTTCGTACATTACGTTTAGCTCATTATTTGAACTGTGCATAAAGTCAAACTTGTTTCTCTTAATTAATGAGGTGAACTGGAAGCTTGGTTACCCACTGATTTCTCACTTGCTATATTGTGACAAGAATATCTTAGATTATAATATAACATCTTTACACTGTTTTAATTATAACTAGTCAGAGCTGATATCTGATGGTTTTCCTGTTCTCTCTCCACCTCTCCTCCTCTATCTCTCTCTCCTCTCTTTTCCACCCTTCTCTCCTCTCCAATTCCCCCTGCTCACCCCGACCGGTCGAGGCAGACGGCCCCCACATTGAGTCTGGTTCTTCCGGAGGTTTCTTCCGATTAAAAGGAGTTTTTCCTCTCCACAGTTGCCAAAGTGCTTGCTCATTGTGTGAACTGTTGGGTTTCTCTATTAAAATTACGTGATATTTTCTCGTCTAATAGAGATTAATTATCTGAGCAGTTATTAGGGTAAAGTGCCTCGTAAATACCACTCGTACAAGATAAGGAAAAAAGTGTCTCACTGGGAGCAAAGATTGGTCTCAAGATTAAACTTAAAACGGATGCAGATCTCTCTTAATCTCAAACTCTCCCTCGACTGGGCCACCACTGTCCTCAAAATATCTTTGCTCAAATAAATGGTCAGTACTTCTGTGGAATGTGTGAACAGAGACACTGGACTACTAATTAAAAGCCTGTCCCTGTTGTCCACACTGTGCTCTCGGTTCATAACACAAAGACAAAACCTAGCTGAAGTAGTAATTACTGCAAGTATTGCAGAGAATGTTTATGTTGCGTAGCTCAAGTTCCTAAATTATGCCCCAAACCTTCAGAAGACAGTTGCAAGCTGAATGCTAACTATAAAAGTTAACTATTTTATTAAACTAAATCATATCTGAGGAAAGACTTTTTATATTACTTTGAGATGCAATGATGTAAAGGACAAGTGTTGGAGAAAAATTATTTCAACGTTTCAGTCTGTGCAGCCATCACTGCCCCTCATCGTTCGGTGTCAATATCTCCACTAGAGGGCAGCACAGATTCTAGAGTTTCTGACAACGAACATGTCGATGGTGAAGGAGGTTGTGATCATGTACTTCCCCTCTTGTAAATGCTGGTTAGCCTAATTTACCTACAACAATTACGCCCTCGGTAAAATTTCATTTTAGTATCTTGCCATTGGCTGCACTGCTCCCCCCCCCCCCCCCCTCGTGATTTCTGATGGTATTGCTCCTTTTGTCTGTTTTGTCCACATCTGAAAGCTTTCACATGCAAAAAACATGTTTTGTCTGACTAGTTGGATGTTGTGAGCAGATCTTTCCTCCAGTCAGGCAGGCTTCAGCTCAGGCTTCATCTCAGGTTCAGGCAGGGCTGTTGTCTAACCACTTATTCATGTAACACAAGTGTCGGAGGCGTGCAGCTGTAGCCCAGCGAGTGAGGTCAGGCCGAGTCGGACACCGGGGGAACCGAGGTCACTCTGTTGTGGATCCTGTGAATGTATCGGGTCAAACATCAATTCAGAAGCTGTTTACTTACAAATTCAAGAGACGCGCAGCAAAGGAAGCCGCTGTGACACTTCTGAGAGTTAATTATTCCCCGGTTGTAAAACAGCAGTGCTAATGGCGGGGGTGAAGTTTTACTTGGCTTCACAGCAATTATTTGCTAAAATACCAGTAGTGAAATGCTTCGTTTGTCAAGTCGATTGGTTCTTCAGTGAAGGCTGGTGCGTGGGAAAATTAATAGGAAAGTTACGGATGATGTTTTTCTAGAAACTGTAGGGATTTCCGAGTCTCCTGACAACCCTGTCTAATTTCCCTGCTTTTACCAGTTTGCAATTGGACAACAAGTACACGGAGCCCGATTTACAAGACCTGCATAAACAAACCTTTGAGTATTCGACAAGCTGCTACACACCAGGGTTGTGTTGCACGTGTTTCACATACACAAAAACAAAAACAATGATTCAGGCTTTTGGATGCAACCTGTTTCCTTCCCATACTTGCAGGCAACAAGGGCATTTTTTCGAGATATGCCGGCAGATAATTAAAGTAAGAAATGGAAAGAAAATCATCAGGAGTGAAAACTTGCGATATAAGTGAGGAGAAGGTCGTGGCTCGGGGAGGGCATCGCCTCAGAGGAGACCGGGTGTTCAGAGACAATGGAAAAAAAAAACCAATAGATCTTATCCCTTATGCATTGTCTTGTCTTTCATTGTGATAGGGAGGAAAAAATCACGTCAGGGATAAACACAGTATGAATTTTTAAGAGGCGCCTCTCCTTATTTCTATTCCGTCTTGTTTTTTTTGCCTCTGCTCAAAATGACCTCCAGTAATCTTCGGAGGTGAATGTCTCCATTTCCCTGGAACTAAAATATGAAAAGGGGATTGTGAGACCCACCAGGGGAGTAGAGGCACAGGTGTTGAATATTACAGTATGTGTATTACATTAGCGCCTGGCAGTTTGAATGATGTGGTTGGAAATATTAAAAGCAGCATAGGTCTCCGTGCATTGATCTGAATAGTAAAGGCCGTCCTGGCTGTGAACAGACAAAAGGAAAATGGACACAACACATTACAGCGGATTGCTAAACTGATTAATGAATATTCGATCAGTGAAGAAATTGCATCCCTGTGAAGGTGTTTCTGCTGACATCAGCAAACTCACTGCTGCAGCCAATTTCCATTTTTACCATTATGTAAACCAGACACTGGTATGTTCAGAAGTTATACAGTATCATGTCATTATTTTTATTATTACCAGGCTCCTGTGTGTCCTCCATTGGCGCCGATACGCAGCAAAACAATATACACAGTCTGTCTGAATTGATTCCTAAAGAACTACCCCCCCCCCCTTCAAAGTGGAGGATGAATATTCAGATTTGTCATATATTCTATTTCTCAGTAAACACAATCATTCTTTCTTTCATGAACATTAATGAAAAAAGTTATTCTAAAAACTTTATTTCTGCCCATAGATCATTCACACTAGGTCTAAAAGGTACCATCACAATACTAGGAGACATATCTATCCCATTGTCAATCACAAATTATATTTGTTAACATAACCATGATGATTCTTCCTCATTGTTCGTCTTCGTCACACAAAATATAAATACAACTGTTAAAAGGTGGATCTCACTTCAGTGAATACAACCTCTGTGTCTGTGGCTAACTTGCAGTGTCCCCTACAGACCAGCAGGGGACAGATGACCCGCTGAGTCCATAAACTAAAATAGCTGTTCAATACTAGACAGTGGACACTAATTAAAACGACAGTTTGACTCGGTATCGGCTCGCTGTCTTCAGGTGAAGCACTGAAGAGATGACCTCTCCTCGCCGAGTGGAAATGTAATTTCACGGCCTGTTAGAGTCTGAACTCCAGGAGTAAACAGGGAGGTGGTGGTGGTAGTGGTGGTGCTGGTGTTTGACCACGACAGCACTCGGGTGGTGGCCCTGCTGGTCCTTCAGAGTTAATCTTCCTTTGGGGCTCGACGGCCTGGAGAGTGTAAACACTGATGGAGTGGTTTGAATTTATCATAAAAGCCAGATTTACAAATAATCCTGGTTGTATCGATGGAGTTTTGGAGACGAGTGAAGTGTAAAAATAGAGAAATTAAAGTGTAAACTAAAAGGAGACTAGAAAAAAATAGTTTTAGATCTATGGAATCTTGCAAAGAAAACCAAAAAAGTAAAAAAAAAACTGATTTAAGACAACAGTTGAGTACTTTTATCATGGAATTATCTTAACTTGACTTCATTCACAGTACTGCAGTGTACAGCTTCATGCTACTCCCAGTCTCAGCCCATTTATTATGTATAGATATAACAGAGATACAGACCAATGCATACTCAATGGATTTTAAAGATAGTGGTCCCACCTGAAGATCCGCTGGCCTTGTAAAAAATTCAGTGGCGCGGTGAAAGTAGAATGGAAGGCAAAGAGAAATTCAGAGTGTGTAATGAGTCTCTGAAGACATCAAAAGGGCGAAAGAACACTGGGATGAAAAACAACAGATTCCAGTTTCACCCTGCTTGCTTTCCATCAGAATTGGTAAATTAATCATTTTGCACAGCCCCTCATTTTTTTTTTTTTTTTTTTTTCAGATGGACTGTTGTTACCTTTTCAAGCTAAAGAGATTTAATAATTCACAGAGTTGGCCTTTGTTGAACCTTTTACTTATTCTCTCAGGAAGGGCCCACTTCACGCCGACAGGTCGAGGCAGTGTCTGCCTGAGCAGAAGAGACAAGCCCATCACAATCAAATGGGTCTGGCAAATAAACTCCTGAGCACAGCGCGCTATCTCCGAACTGAGATGGGAAAAACATACAGATATGGATTATTGCATTCATTCTTATTCTCTTTTTTAAATAGAAAAAACAAGGAAGGGAGATTAAAATTGATTTAATAGGAAGAAGAAGAAGAAGAAACGACGGACAGATATCGACTGATAAAGCAACAAGCCGAGTGCACCGGAGAAGACAAAGACGAGGAGGTTGAGACAAAGTCAAAGGGTCCAGACAGGTAGCCTGGGTTTACAGACAAAACATCAAGTCTGAAATGAATTAAACATCTTCACAAATTCGATGAGAGTTACTATATTGAATAATCACGTGTTTCTAGGAGGTCAATGAATGAAAACAGAAATGAGAGTCACCATCAGCTCGTCCTGAACCTTGTTGCTGTTTCCTATCTTCTTAAACATTTAGCATAAATGACCCTTAAAGGTGACGAAGGATTCCACATTTCACTTATCGATCCGGCCCTTTAATGACAACATGTCCTCGACTGCACGTTACCACCTATAAGTCCCGTTATCGAGGTCTGTCCCTGTCCCTGTCACAGGCTAATGTGGCTCTTGTTCCAGCTCACAAATGTTTAAAAGGCTTTTATGACCCTAAGGTCAATCATGACCCTTCCCCTCCAATGGAGTGTTCCAGATGGTCCTGGCTTAGTTAATGGTTTGGTACCAATTATCTCCAAAGCAAATAGAAAAAGGTCCTGATGTTAGATTTGTTTTCACTTTGCAAAGGCATTTTCCCAATTCTGTAATTTAAGGTACCGTCTTCTGACCATTTATTTTAACTTCAGTTCATAAAATAATAATCAAAGACGTGTTTGTTAAACTTGAGTTTGCTTTTCTTTTCTGGCAACGCAGCGGAAACAGTGATTAGTTTATAATGGAGTCAACAGCTGTATAATTCCTCATACAGTGTTTACAGCAGCTGTGTGTGTGTGTGTGTGTGTGTGTGCAGAGCTGACACTGATTTTCATGACCTTTTGAAATTCATGACAAACGAGTCGTGTGAAATCGTTCCTCCAGTCAAACACAACACTGTGGATATTTTAAATGGGGAAACAAATAGTATTTCTCACCTGTGATGTCTTTAATTCAGATTTCTTTGTATCTCAGTGTAAAGAAATAGACATTTTCATATCTCGCATGCAGTAGTTATATATTTTTTGCATTAAAATTGTTTGCTCCTACGTGGACGTTCTTACTTTTTTCTGTTTGGGTGATGAGAGGAATTGAAGTCTGGTGTAAAACTTTTTGAATCTTAAAGAGTCGTGAAGTGTTGAGCTCTGTATTGATGACTAGAGGCCGGAGGAAACCTGGCTCTCTGAGGGAGAAACATGCCCAACAGTTAATAAGAGTTATTTACACAATGTATTCTGTTCTTTTAAACTGGTCAATAAGCAGCAACTGGTTATTTTTAACTGGTCAAAGTGTTAAACAAACAACATTATGTAAATGTGACAGCTTCAGGCAAAATTTGTTGCTGTATTTCGTTTTAATTTTTAAGGTTAAACCATAGTTCTTATTTTTGGAGGCAGAAAAACACCAAACCAATATCTGCAGAGTCTTAAAGTTTGTTGACAACACAAGAGACAAGTGGGGAAACTATCTGGGGTCCAGCCGGTAAAATATAAATCACTTTCCAAACTGTTTTCCTTCACACTTTTCTCCATTTTATTTAAAAAGATGGGCCACGAACCTGTTAGGGTTTCGTTAATGATTAAGGTTTTTATCACATTCATGAATCTGCAAACCAAAACGAGAGAGTAGAAGCTGCAGCAGTGTTTGCACCAGCAGCCTGTCTTTCCTTTTGAACTCTAATTAAAACGACCCAACAAACAAGCAGAGGATGTAGTTATTTCAGCTTTTTAACCATAAACTTAAAAAGAACCTTCCCAGTGAGACATGTGCATCCAACTTTTAAAAAGATGCTGCTTGTTTAGCGACTGTGAATTCAGATGCTGCTGATATGTCACAAAGTGGAACCCAGGAAGTGATAGAAACTACACAGGGTTGCTTTTCTCGCCAGGCTTCCTCTGGCTCCTTGGTCCATTACTTCTCTCTCTTTCCAGCTCATATCGCTCCTCTGAACAACCCGCGACCCCGTGTGTGGCGAGAGGTGGAAGAGATCAGGGAGCACCAAAGGACTGGCTGCTATTAATTTTACCCAGGCAGCCTTCGAAACTGTCCAACGAGACAGACGTTTAATTGCAGCAGCCCTGAGCCAGCGGCGAGCCGGCCCTTCCCAGCCTCCTGCTTTGGAGCCGTCTCACTTCGCCCTCATTAGAGCCGGAGAGAGAAAGTGTTTGGGCTTTTTATTCCTCTGCTCCTTTTTTCATTTTTCTTAGCATTGGCTATCTCAATCCTCCGCAGAAGAATAAAACAACATGCCAGTCGAGGTTATGGATGGCCATTGTGATGTGGGTTTAATTTTGAAAAGAAACTCTGGTGCATTGTTCACTCTCAGCGCTGACTTACAGCTCGCTGCAGGGAGGGACTCTGGAACAAACGCCCGAGAATGAGTTGTTGTGTGCACCAAGGATAGACTGTGTGAGAGCTGCAGAGGTCATGGGAAAGCATGGAGGCTGCTGGGCTGAAATATCATCCCGCTAACCTTTCTGAGAGAAGAATGAACTGTCTATTCACCGCCACACAAAATAAATAGATAAATAAAGAACACTGAACAACAGGAGCAAGCGACCGAGGCGGCTGTTCCTCTCCTCGGACAATACACGGCCGAGTTACTAA
Organism: Pleuronectes platessa; assembly: GCF_947347685.1. Classification (NCBI taxonomy): domain Eukaryota; kingdom Metazoa; phylum Chordata; class Actinopteri; order Pleuronectiformes; family Pleuronectidae; genus Pleuronectes; species Pleuronectes platessa. The sequence continues at coordinate 2,890,836 of NC_070646.1, forward strand.
TGAAACTAGCAAATCTGTCACAGCAGCTTTTGAAACAACAAATACTGATATCAATTTAAATTCATCTGAGTGGAATTGAATGGCAAATTAGAATTTTGACAATTCTTGCTATTGTCTTAAAGCAATAAGGGATCAGGACAGTTTTAACACTTGAATCCAAAATGGAGTGTAAAATCTCTTTAAAATATAAAGTGTAATTTAAGATGGACAAGGCGTCTACACTTAAAACGACCTAAAATATCTGAACACGTCTTCTGAAAAACATTATATACTAGAAGTTTGGTCCATGTCCACATCTGCTAACATGGAGAAGGTGGAGTTTATGAGTCTATAGGTGAGGCAGCCACCAGGGGGCAATTTAGACCCTTTTGCCTTTACATGTGTGGAGCCATCATGTCGTCCATCTTTAGAGTCTAGAGCATGAGCCTCTTTCCCAAAGAGTGAGTTAGTTGTCAAATGTGCCGGCATTTAAAAACAAAATGGTGACCGGGAGTCAGCTGCAGCCGTCACTTGTATCTTTATGACAGATTAGAAAAATACTGAAGAGGTTAGAGTGGCAGCGTCTCACTCGAGTTTCATATAAATAATCCAAAAGGTCTTAGACTCGCTTTAGATGAATCAGACCCTTTTTGAAACTGGGTGGAAAATCCTCCCCGCAGGTGAAAATGGTTTTGACAAGTGCTCCTTCATCCCGTCAGTCTTTACTCACTTCCTCTCTGGCTGCTCTCTTGCTGGCCTCTCTCTCAATATCTGTCCCTTCACCGCGGGTAATTACAGTGCAGCGGCGGCGTGGTCAGTAGAAGGCGCGGCCGGCCACTTCAGGGGAAGCCGTGTGATCCATTAGCTGAGCGCAGGGCTCGACAGTTCATTCCTCACTCCCATTTGTCTTTCCCCAAAGCCCCGGTGCTGCCCCCCCCCCCCCCCCCCCCCATCCCACTCTGCGCCAGACATCTTCTCCTGGTGCCACGTCGATGCAGGGAAATAAAACTTCTCTCCAGAAATGAAATTCAGATTGAAAACTCCAAAAAGCTTCTTTTATTTTACATACCTGAATAAAAGCCTTGCCCTGATAGCCCGGCAGCCAGCCAGCTGTTTGAGGAAACAGAGATCAGCTGCCATGAATTCAATAAAGGCGAGTGTAACATATTTGTCATATGCTCTTACTCCATGAGTTCATTTCAGTGGCCCACTAATTGATCCGGAGTTTGTTTAACTTTCACATCCTGTAAAACAGATGGATAAGAAAAGATTCACCAAACCCCAGAAGGAAAAAATCCCACAATTCCTGCTGTTCTCACCGGGCAGTTCCACTCTCAGGCGTCTGTGCTGCCGTCACTCCACCGCCCGGCACCACCAGTGACTCACGAGTCTCTCGGGTGTGGGCTCCCGTTACCACAGGCTTATGTCTGAGACGGGAGGAAAGAGAATAAAGAAAAAAGTTAATCCCTGTAATGACCTTGCCCACAAACCAATAGGTGAATCCATTAGCCGAGGAAAGATGGGGAGAGGAAAGACGAGCCGGCAGCTTCCTGTCACATCCCAGAGTGAACTCCTCTTGTCTTGTTTAATCAGGTGCAAAGTCTGCACCGATCAATAACCCGTCTGCAGGTGGAGGACCTGCAGGACCACAGGTTACATCCCCATCAAACTGCTGTCGCTGCCCCCCCCCCCCCCCCCCCCCCGTCTTCGAACTCCCTGCTGCTCCAGTTAGACACTGATACTACTGATACCATAGAAATCCCCATATTTATTCAAAGTGTTGTGATGATTCATTTTGTGTCTTTAATTCACAGGAGAAATCTAAAGATAAAATACAAACATGAGCAGGAAGGATTCAGGAGACTTTGGGGGCCCCAAGGTAAAAGAGACCTGGGGGGGTACATCGAACCAAACACAACCATATGCTTCCAATCTTTAAAAGATTATTTTAGTATGAATTGCAAACTGTGCATATTCATAAATCGTAAAGTTAAAGTGCAAACCTCCTCCACAGGGTCATCACAGACTTTTGCAGCTTTGAGCAGAAACCCAGTGGCCTGGGGACTCATGGGGGGGGGAACTCATAGAATTAGGGTTCTCACAAAATTGCTGTTGCTTTTGCCTATCATGATCGTCTGTCCTCGTGCCCTCGTTGCGATGCTCCTCCTGCACGAGATAATATGTAAACATCTAAAATGAGAACACACACTTTGGCTTTTAAAACTAATCAGATTGAAAGTATTGTAGCTGTAACCACAAGATAATTTCCTCTTTCATCCACAGGACAGATGATACGTGTTGATAGCGGCAGCAGGAGGAGATATCACGTGCACGCTGGTGTCGCCCCCCCGACCCTCACAGAAGTCTGGAGATTGATTTCACGTGGAGCAGAGCAGTAAAAGAGCCAATAATTGTTTTTCATGTAGTGAGTGATGACCTCATTGCATATATTCATACACTTTATGCATAAATGCATGTGTATGACTGTATGTGCATGTATATGTATGACTCCCCTGGTTATGTGACCGAGGGAAATTACGGCTCATGGTGTGCTTTCATCGTTTCCGCCCGGTCTCCCCCCCCCCTTTGCTTCCTTTCTTGTTTCTCCTGCCAACCTGAGCAGAAGAAATCAATTCGGCTGACCCTAATCTAAAAGTGTGACATGAGGATTAATAACTTTCCTGATATGGAATATTCACAACTCTCCGTCAACAGGAGGAATCGGTTGCAGTCCAATTGAAATAACATAAGAGGAGCATTTTTAATCATTGGGTCAAGGACAAACTAAAAAAAGAAAAACCCCTCCTCACTTTACTCAACTCACCGGAGGAACAAAGCGGCTCATGTTTACCAGCTTCTTCATTAAATTAGAAATCACAAGAAAAGAGGCTATTATTAGTATTTCTTTAATTCAAGTAAAGTGTGTGTTAGTTAAAATATAAGTTTAAAGCTGCAGTAATTGTTTGATTATAACCTTTTGTTTAAAGTCTGTTTGGTGAAGATCCACATTAGCGGGGGGGGGGGGGGGGGGTGTTTGATTGTCCTTAAGAGCTCAGGGACCCTGCACGCCTACCTACACCTGAGATCTGCACCCATTGGACGTTACCCGCTGTCAATCATACATGCCCCAATGAATACAGTGCTTTCTCGACTATTTGACTCTAGATGGGACCATAATTTACTAAATTATTATTCTGTACTAAAGAAGACTTGAAATTTGAGTTGGGATCAAAAACTCCTCTTCAAAAATATCCTCAGACTTCTATATAAACTGACTTATTTTTGCAACTAGTAGAGTCGCCCCCTGCTGGTCATTCGAGACAAGAGAAGTTTCTGTTTGAGCACTTTCCAAACCCGGTGTCAACATGCGTTTTTATATACAGTCTTATTGTTTTTACTGCTGACCTATAGCTGTGGTTGTTGAAGTATTCCCAGACGTATATTATTCCACACTGACGTTCGGCGTAATTGGGAGCTAGCATTTCCTCCCTCTCTGCTGTTTCAGGAAATGTCAGTCAGCATTAGCATACTCGTTTATAGAGTGCTACAGCTGTCCATGGCTGCCACCTCGCTGACCCCCCCCCCCCCCCCCCTCCCTGCACCTAGCCCCCCCATTCAAGGAGGGTTATCACCACGATTATGAGAAATGACTCCCAAAAGAACCCGATGTGACACGTTACCTCCATATTATCCTGGAGTTTGAGCGAATAATAGGCGAGGCTTATTAATCAAGGTAGGAAAGGGTGAGGAGCTGCCAGGCGGAGTTAAATGCCACTGTCAATCTCGGCATGAGTCACTTTTGACTTCAAAAGGATATTTCAGTGGAAGCATGTCACAGTAGTTATGGAGGCACCGGTGTCCCGGTGGGAGTCACAACCCTCCAGAGAACAGCAGAGACTTTCTTCAGAAACCAGAGGATAGTGTACAGATACGCAAACACTTGCTGAACATAATGAGCCCATTAATTCTGAGTCTGTGTAAGCACACACCGTGTACGTATGGCAAGTGTTGGCGTATTTCTTGTGTATCCTGTGATTTGTGTGTGTATGTGTGGGCATATGTGCATATTAATACTCCTGCGTCCGAGCGTATATGCGCATACATAACTGTAAGTGCAAGCAGCCTCGCCCACCAGGGAAGCTACACGAGGTGCAGCAGGTAGATAAACCCACTATCGCCCCAGTGAGAAATATAATATTCTCTATAAGACTGCTTTAAAGGAAGGAAAAGAAAGAAAGCTTTGAATTCCCTGCTCACTTTTCATGAATAAATGATGAGCTGTGTTTGAATGAATCCATGTCCTTTCTCCGTGTCCTTTCCAAAGTTCGCTAAATGGCAGACACGGCGGCGTGCTCCCTTTTCTACGAGCTAGGTGCCGCTAATCTGATGGTGTTACACTGCCTGGGCTGAGCTATTCGCTGTATCTCCTCATTACAAAGGCGTCTACGGCAGAGACGATAGCCTGAAGGTCTGGTATCAAACTGGGGCCTGGAGGTACGGCAGCAAGTAGAAAGTGTAGAGCCAGAGAGTCGCCAATAATCCTTCTTCCTGCTCGCTGGGCCTTGATTTGTGGCTGCCTTTCCATTCTGCTGTAAACAAACGGCCCTGCATCATCCCGACAACATCTTCATCTCTGCGAAACAAAGGTCGCCCGCTCGCATTTCTCACCAAGCTGTAAAATATCTCCTGGCATTCTATATTTGTGTTTTATAGTTCCCATTTGTGGGCGCACGAGCACTCACTTCACACATCTAATTGAGTTGGTCACTGTCGTTAAATACTTACGCAGCTCAGGGGGCAAATTAGCTTGCAGACATCTTTCAGAAAAAGGGGAAGGAGGACATACAGGACATGTCTCCGAGCTTCACGGAGCAGACTCGTGGGTAAACACGACCAAAGCCTGGTACCAGTTGCAGCTCACGCCCCGAGCCCAGTCGCACAAAGTCAGAGCCACGAGCGAGAGAGACACGGAGAGCGGAGGAGAGAAAGGCGACTTGCTCAATGAGAGTCTGGGGCAAAGATAAGAGAAGAATTAGCAGTTAATTTGTGGAGAAATTAATCCGTTTTCAGCATGAATCAGAACCCTAACTCCGTGGCATTGTTCAAGGCGGCGCGAGCTCCTATCTCATGTCCCCAGATATTTGCAGGTCACTGCAGAGGAGAGGATTTCAATTTGGTCATTTATGTTGGATCAGGAGAGGAAAGACACAAAAGACGCCTTTGTTCCGGCGAGGAGTTCACTGGAAATGGCACATATCATCTTAGGGGAATATTCCCAGCTAGCAACATGCACAACGGCACACGTGCCTTTTATAATTTGCTTTTCATGTCGGGGGAAACTTGAAGGCCACACAACAGCAAAACCGAACAAACTGTAATTGCAACCGACTCTATTTGATATTGAGCATTTAATCGCAGATCATTAATGCAGTGCCATTTAGAAAGCCCGAGCATCCCCAGAATGTAGAGAAGGTGACATTTAGAAAGCCCCCAGTTCTCCCCCAGCCGCAAATATCTCACTAGTTACTCAAATTAAATCACTTGATGACTTGCCGTTGGACACGAGCTGCACAACGTGACAATACAAGAGAGTTCTCTGAAACGATTACACACCAGGCAAGGTTATGCAAAAGCACCGTCGGCCCCTCTGAAACTAAAGACTTTAAAATGACTCTGCAGTCGCCTGGTTAATATTAGTGTGTGTGTGTGTGTGTGTGTGTGTGTGTGTGTGTGTCCTTGTGAAATAGTTCTGCTACCTGATTGACATTCTCCATACACGGAGCCCAGACCTCTCACCTACATCAAACTATACATTCAGAGATGCCTCATACATTGTAAGTATTCCTCTCGTCCCTCTATGGGAGAGAAGCGATATAAAGACGGTGGAGATTCCATCTCGAGACACGTTCTCTGCTGATCCGCTGACCTCTGCTTCTCAATGTCACATCTCGGAGCGGCGCCTCCTACAGACGGAATCAAGAAGACGGCTACCCTTTGTGCCGCGGCCCCCCCCCCCCCCGTGCCAAGGCGCCTTAACAAAATGGTACAAGCTGTTGCTGTGAGTTTTATAGCGTTTGTCGTCCCCATGACTATGTAATTTTATGTGTGCGACACTGGTGACAGCTGTGGTGACAGCGTGAGGCGTCGGGAAGGACTGGAAATGAATGGATTTGAGGAACAAAGTGTTTCCCCACTGTCTCTGAGCCTCTACATGAGTATTATTAGAAGTAAAAGACGGTTGGTGTCAAAGGGGCTCAATACTCTCGTGCAACGCCCTCTCAAAAACTAGAGCGGAGGTTGATGTAGCTCTATGTTACACCACAAATTAGACGCGTTCATGTCAAGGCCAGAAACTGATTAAGCCACTGATAAGCTTGCGGTGTTAAATAAAAGGTCGGAAGGTCTCTTCCTGGTGTGTGTCTGAGGCGAGCAGCCCACTGTACGAGCTGGGCTATCCATTCGCATGAACTCTGGTAACTCGGCAAACCAGTCAATATGTCCTAGACAGCACTGGTCATTAGCAATGCCAGTTTGGCCTCCAGCAATAATCAAAATGGAAATGAAGCTCATGACTTTCACAGTAAAATAACTGTTTTATCAAGTACCCACATTAACTAATTTAGAAATTAAGAAAAATCTAATTGTAAAAGTGTTCTTCCGCTCTGACTCATCATCTCTTTCTACATGTTGTGGATTCTAACAGCACGTACCCAGTAGGTTTTACTGTGAAGACCTAAAGCTCTGCAGAGACCCTTCCACATTCAACCCAACCAACTGCCACACGGTTGCTTGCAAAGGGAATTAGGTCGGATCCCAACTCCAAACAAGCCAAACTAATGGAATCATGCTGCAGCATATCTTATAACTGAGGACATGATGGCTTTAAGAGTAGAGGAAAAACCTGTCTTTCTCCACCTGGCGAAGAAGGCCAATCATTTCTGACATTTTAGCATCTGAATTGTGTTGTTTGAAGGGAAAAGAAGCAGGAAGTGGACGAGGCCATCAGGTTCACTCCAGAGACTACAGACTAGAAACTGCACAGCTTCTCTCAGAATCACCTAGGAATGGACGCAAGCCAGCCGAGCGTTGCTAATGACCAACAACATCAATTAAAGCACAAATACATGTTGTGGTCCGAGCCTCATCCTGCACACAGCTTACTCTGTCACTTTCTCTTTTCGTCTTCTTCATTTCCTCTTAGGTTTCCTTAGTGGCTCTGCAGTGATGTCCACACTGAGAATGAGAAGCTACTTGTCTTTCCAAGCCATCTGCCAGCTCCAGCTCCGGTTGTTGGTGTGTGAGCAGGTCATAATGTTCCAGCACGGTACAGTATAGTTACAAAGTGGAGCTCCAGGCCTCCAGGGGGCGCTGTGGCAATGGAAGACAAGCCTTTCTCCCTGTTATTAGTTTGGATTTTGAAGTTGTTATTTAAAGGTATCAATCAATTTGTCTCACAGGACTTAACAAGGTGTGACATCCTCTGCTCTCCACAGGAGTCAGGTATAAAAACTACCTAGTGTTGCTTTAAGTATCTATAAGATCTGAGTCACCAGGCTTGAGTATTTTAGCGAGAGGCTGCTTCACTGGTGAGAAATAAGAATGAGATACTAGTCTTCTCATTTTCCACATATACGTAGCCTTCTGAATTTCTGACTTTTACTACTTTTCCATATATATCAGCTGTGTATTTATACATATCTGCTCCTCTAATGTGGATTTAAAGTGTTTGAACTCTGTGGCCATGTTCCTCGTGATGAAGGAACCTGTCACCCTGTGCAGTGGCGGGACTTTAAACGCCTCTGAACAACAATAGAACTCCGAAGCACAATAGAATAAAACCGAACCCGGCTGTGACTTCACAGTCGATACTGAGCAGCATCATTTCATCGCTGATTTGAAGCTTTTCATGGGATATTTTGTTTTGACAGAATGACGGGGGGGGAATTTCACCAGCATCATCATTTACTGTAATGGCAGAAACGCACGGAACAAAAAACAAATGAACAATGGTGGATGTGTGTGATTGAGTACACAGACGAGCACCTTCCACACGAGCGGCTACGGCAATAAAACAAAGGGGCCTGAATCCATTATCCTCCATTATCTGAGAACTTTTCCACTCATCAATTCTCCTCCTCCGTCAATGTTGTATGAGAATGAGTTGTGTTCCCTCTATTAGGGAACAAAACAGGCAAAAGCTACAGCATGCGAAGGCATTCAAATTAATTCATGGCACCTGCTTCCAATGTCATTGAGCCTCCATCGGCTTGCTGCGCTGGATTAAGCAGAATTGATGGCAGCACGTGGCAGAAAGAAATAACAAAACAACATACACACAGAGTCCGCACACAGTCCATTCCCTTGATTTACTGGGGCCTTTCATAAAACCTTTCGACAAGGTTTAATTAGCGTGTGTTTTGCACCGTTTTTCATGTTTAAAAGGTGATGAATTGTATAATTAAAGGGCTCACAATGTAAATCAATGGGGCAGAAAGGGAGAAGGTAATTAAACAGAGCTCTGGCTGGCATCACAGTGTTCCAACTTTCATGGGAGACGAGACACCCCCCCCCCCCCCCCGTCATGCCCAGGCACTGGCTGACTGCGTTAATGATGGAGATGTGGACACACAAAGACGCCTCCTGAAGAGGGGACCTAATGTGCAGCTGATTATCAGGTGAAAACAAAGAGCTATAATAACATGCCACTCCATCACAGAGACATTATGCAGGCGCTGAGGGTTTATGGCAGGCACTGGCTCTCCTGGCAGGAAGGTCCAAACGAATCTATCAACATGGCGTCCTAATGCGTCTCAGCCTGTAAATTTGACACAGGTAGAGCTGAATGTTTTCCTCGTTTACACCAGGGGTGAAGAAGTGATTTGTGTGAGTCAGATTCAGGTTTTATTGCCAAGCATGTTTACACATACAAGGACTTTGCTGTGGTGCATCTGTGCAAGTATAAATATAAAATATATAAGAATAGGAAACATTTAAATACTTCTTAGGGTAATCTTAGAGTTAGATGACATGGGTTTAAATACTTATTTATTTTAGGGGCAAAGGCTAAGACTGCAACATTAAGCATATTTTAAAGTATAAACAAGTATTATCTACTTGTAGAGAACTTATATGCTGGCTTTTTACTTCACTTTTTATATCTTTAATCTATTATATATATATATTTTATTAGATATGTTTATGTCTAAATAAATGTTACTTTGTATAAATAAGAAGTAAATATAGATTGTTTTTTTTTATTGCTTTTCTTATGTGTGTTGTATTTATTGTGTTTTTATGTTTTTATGTTTCTATGTTCATTGTATGCACCAATAACCAGAGCAAATTCCTTGTAGGTGTAAACCTACTTGGCAATAAATACTTTCTGATTCAGATTCTGATTTTAATACAGTTGGATTTGCTGCTGATTTGCTGCTGATTGGACAACACCTTTGACACACCCACCAAATGAGTAACCTGTTGCACATTTCGAGGTGTAATCCAGTGCAAAATGTGGAATGATGAATGTGGTGTCTCATCGATGACCTCCTCGGTGAAGAGCGGGATGCATCCCAACACTCTATCTGCAGCAATGTTAGAATTATTCATAACACCTCTTCACTCGTTCCTCTTCCACCGCGATGAGGAGATTCTTCACCGTCCTGCCGGGCTCATATTTCCCTCCTCAAACTGCATCTGCCTTTCAAATCAAACCTGCGTCTTTCTCAACTCTCTGAGGATTTATGACATTTTAGAGGCTATGAAAAGCTGCAAACGCTGATGTGACAGACCTCATTTGCAGTCTTGGTCCCCGTGCACAACACTCTCAAACCCTTAGGTGTTCTGCTACTTGAGCAGCCAAAGATAAAGCTCCTTCTCTTTTTTGGAGGGGGGGGGGGGGGGGGGCAGCACCTTCCCAGAGTTCCCTGGGATTGCGAGCGCTGCGGGCGGAGGTGCAGATGTGTGGTAATTGAGTTTGGAACGGGCTGTTTGAGGTGGAGCTGTCGCTGTGCAGCTCAGTCATAGCTATCCTCCCAATTTCCTCCCTCTGAGGAGTCCTCGCCTCGGGGAGCGTGCATGTGAGTGGACTGTGGCCGACTGTTGCTGTGGCACGGCTTTACAGACGACACAGCGGCTCTTCTCTCATTGTGACACTCCCCCTCCCACATACTGGATCGTAGCCGACTGGGCTAACAAGATTAGCAGCGTCCCCCTGACGTAGTTTCCTCCTTAGTTCTTTAGTTTGCAGCTCAGTGTGAATCTGAAGGAAGGATTAATAAATTCAGAAACCAATGGACTCAAACATAGTAAAATATTACTAAGTAAATGTTAATAAACATTAATATAATAAAACAAGACAGAATAAATAATAATCTGTTTAAATAATTTAACCATATCATAATAAATGAAACCGGTGTTAATTCTAAAATCCATAAAAATGATAAAACACTGAAAACACAGGCTGAAAATATGGATTTTTAGTTCAGATTTAAGAAATATCTTTTCACTCCTCCCAGATCCTCTGAATGTCTGAACAGCTGAAAGAGACGACCCAGAGGATCTGCGTGTCCTGGTTCATAAACCAAAAGCATCTCTGACAGGTAGTCAGGTGCAAGTCCATGTAGTGCTTTATAAACTAATAAAAGGAATTTAAAATCAATAGGAAAATGAACAGGCATCCAGTGCAGGGACTTTAAAGTAGGCGTAATGTGTGCTCTCTCTCTTTTTGTCCTCGTCAGCACTCGTGCAGCAGATTTATGATTTAACTGCAGATGATTTGTTGTGTTTTTTTGTAGAACATAAATAAAAGCATTGCAGTAGTCCTGACTGCAGCCGGGCTCACTGCCGCAATGTTTTAAGGTCACGTGACCTCATGTTTTTGCAGCTTTGGATGAAGTCGGACAAAATTTCTAACCAGCATGCATTGTGTTAGGACCAGCATGCATCAGGTTGAGTCAGAGACACATCAGCAGGCTGTGAGTAAACCTGCAAGCGTCAGATCATCAGGGAGACAGAAATTACATCCAAGCCTCTTATTCAAATTGAGCCACATGGATTTCCAAACAGTCACAGCTGAAACAAACCGTGCAGCAGCTGCTCCGGCACAATTGATGCATTCTGCATATGCTTGTGTTGTTTTGAGTGTTGAAAATGATATGTTGCGTCTTGGGGGGGGGGGGGGGCTCGACCACGAGGAACGTGCAAAGGCTGTGGTGAATAATAAGAGCCTCAGGTCATGTACGATGGAGCGTGGAGTCAATCGTGGCGTCACGGAGCGGAGAAGCAAATGGGCTCCTAATGCGGGGGGGGGGGGGGGGGCATCTCTTGTCCGTGAACGCCTCTGCTGTTTGATATGAGTCATATGATTCCTCAGATGAGTGACAGCACACAGTCACCTCATGTTTGCACAACGTGTCCGACCGCGGCTGTAAATCCACCGAGGCTTCGCTTGTGAGCTGCGTCGCGGTTGTTCGGGAGGGGGGGGAGGTGTCCCGTCAATCAAATCCCAACTGACAGGCGTGTCCCTCAGGAGCTCCTCCTCCGACGGCATCCCGCCGCGCTGATTGGATCAATTAAAGCAAATATACATCATATCCAGCGAGAAACTGAAGCTATAGGCGATTAGCATCTCACGGGACGGGCGATATCTGCCACATCACCGGCTCCTCTGTATGAGGAATGGATAAAACCACTCGTAAAGCCAAGTGACTGTTTAATGAGGGTTGTGTGGAGAAACCAGCTGCAGTAAAAACCAGCGTTTTTACAACATTTTTTAATTCTTCACATCTCACAGGTACACACCTCCTCCTCCATTAATTTCATTTTATTCCTCCTCCTCCTCAAAGAAAGAGATCCCCAACTCCAGCAGATGTAACAATCTTTTTCGCTAACATGACGGGAGGGTGTGCTATAGCCCCGCGTGAGACTGTTAGCCCTCCGCTGCAAGTCTAGACAGGCCTCCGAAGCTGCTACATCCCTTTTAATGCTAATCATCAGTGTTTGCTGGGAGTCTCCCAGTCCCCGAGCTGAAGTGACAGCTCCGTTTGAACAGCGTGACTCATCGGCCACACCGTAATGAGAGCGTCTTCTGATGCCGGCGCTGTGTGATGTGCACAGGAAACTCTCCCGGTGAGCTGCAGCACCGGTGTTCACCGCGCCCCGGTGGCTGAGCCGAGCCGCTCTTCACCTCCTCCAGCAGGTTCCCGTCTCGTTCCCACGTCTGACGCCTGGTCCCTCCGGGGCTCCTGCCTGAATCCTCCAGAGAACCAGTTGGGAAAACCACAGTCCAAAGTGGTAATTAATAGAATCTCATGCACATCAGTGAGATGGCAAACCACATGTTCTTCTGCTGGGAAGCTGGTACCTGCACCACCGGGGACTCAACTCCCCCCCCATTCCCCCTTTCACTGCAGACATTCCTCTTTCCTTCAGATTCATTGTTTGTCATTTGCAAGCACATATTTGCTCTTTCATTTGCCCCCCCCGCCCTCCCCCCTCTCTTTTATCCATTCCCAGTTCTCACCCAGCAAACCTTTATGCTTCCGCAGCCCCCCCCCCCCCCCGCCATTACCTGATGCGTCGCAGTGACAGCCCCACAGCAGCAGTGGCGTGATGAATGCGGGGCCATGCTATGAATATCATCTATAAAGCACGGTAACTGAAGACATCAGTCTTCCCCTCGCTCTGTCTCTCTCTCTCTCTCTCTCTCTCTCTCTCTCTCTCTCTCTCTCTCTCTCTCTCTCTCTCTCTCTCTCTCTCTCTCTTTCTCCACCTTCCTCTGTTCCTCGCCTACTCCCGTGTCTTCTCGTCACTTGCTTCTCCTTCGCCGTCGACATCCAATTCTTCATGGGTCCATCTCGGGCGTTGCACCGGCTCCACAGGTGGCAGGATGGTTAATGAGCAGACCTGTCAACTCCCTGAAAGGGCCGAGGTCTGATTTAATGAGCCTTTACGATCTCTCCTTCCTCCATGAAAACACCTGAAGCTGGAACATCTTCCATTTGTTCCTACCTTGTTCCTTCATATGTAGCCCTGGTTAAATATATACCTCATGAGGCTGCATGAAGCGGTTCATTAGCAAGGGTTCGGACAGCAGGCTCCTTTTGTACTCGCCATTTATCTAACATGAATTTTAAACACCCTCCTACAACTCCATAGGGGATATTTGCAGTTCCTATACATATACCGCAATTTATACCCATATTATGTCTTTATATTATATGCATATAACAAAATAGTTCAATGACCTTTGCTTCATCAATGTACAAGAAACCATTTATGTCTCGGCTTTAACTCCAATCATCTGAGTGCTCTCTGCCAGCAAAGAGCGCCACTCTCTCCCCCCCCCCCCCCCCCCCATAGCCAATTCTGTGAAAGCATTCAAAGTCAATTAATCAGAGTAATGGAATAGTTTGGTTGGTCTGTTTAACTCTTCACTGAAAGGTCAGAGGGGCCCTGGAGACGGCAGACACTGTGTTAGAGTCCAAACTGAGCAGCCAACTTCTCTATACTGGTACCAACCCTCAGTCACACAGCATTTCATATGCTTTTCCAACCACAGGAGCTCATTCCCAGTATCGCCCATAGAATCTCGTCCAGATGGAAATGTGATAGCGTTCCGTCCTTCACCAGCTACATGGACTTGCAGAACAACGGTTGAGGAAGAGGAGTCCACAAGCACGAAGCCGGAGATCTGCAAAGGAAAAGACGCAAACAGCAGGAGACGGGAAGGACACTGAAACCCCTCAAAGCCTGAGCAAAGACGGATTACAGCCCAACATCACACGGCAGCCCTGGTTTTATTCCTCATCAGGCTTAAAGTATAAAGCACGGAGCAGGTGGCGACGCCGGAGTCTTTAAATGAGAGATTTGCATCACACAGCCGCTGCAAAGACGCTTCCTCGAGCCTCTTTAATCAAGTGATATACTAGGACAAACTCATTTGGGAATTCCAACAGGATTAATGTTCACAGAGGGTAGAGACACAAAGTGCCACATGCTTCTATTTGTTTACAGAATCTTAAAACTGCGTGAAGGAAGGAGGCGAAGGTTCAACACCGCCGCCGAACATCAACGGTCTCAGGCAAAGTCGAAATGTCCTTCAGCGGGAAAACAACGTCAATCAAGAGATGAAACCATCTCAGCTCTGGAGTGAGGGACAATGGAGAGACTGGGGAGATGGACATGAAGCTATACTGGTGCTACTGGCAGGAGAGAAGGAGGAGCATGAGGGTTAACAGTAACCACAACATGGGCAACTTTGGAATCAGAGGATGGAGGTGTGGTATCAAGGTCCCGCCTACACTCACTCTGGACCAATCGCAATTCAGTCTCAGCTGTCAATCGTAAAGTTTAACTCTTAACCAAACTTATCCTAAACATGAAAACTTATATCAGTGTGCTAAGAAGAAGATAAGACTTAGTTTGGTCCATGTCACTAACATGGAGGAGGCTCAGGACTTTTACTGGCTTCACTTTTGTTAGCTAACATCTGCTAAAAAGCACTAAACACAAATTACCACAGAGGCCGATGAGGCTGAAAACATTCAATTATACGAAATAATTAAAAATGATGGTGGAACTAAATTAAGATAAATAGAGAAATCTCATTCAAATTAGCTCAATAGCTTCACTCAAGACTACAAATAGAAACGTCAACTTGTCGCTTCAATCCACTGGATACCACGACTCTCTGTGTAAAACTGTATAATACTTTAAATACTGCGAGTAGAATATCATCCATGAGATACAGTTTGGATATATTAGCTATTAGGGATATTTTAATGTGCTGGTATTCGGCACATATTCAAATAGAGAGGAAGTAAAAGCTGAACTGTGGGCTCGAAGCCTTTTCTCTCTCGCTCTCAGACACACTCATGATGAACACTCACGCTGAATTGATTACAGCGGCTCATTGTCGGCCATCCATCTGCTCCACCCTCTAAATTGTAACCCCTCTAAGAGACGGTGGCTGGTTCCCTCTCACGTCCCCGTCTCCTCCATGCGCCACTTCCATCAACAGCCTTATTTCATTCCCCTGGAGCAAACACACACACACACTCACACAAAAATCTAATTCACACACATTTCAGAGCTTTGCCCTCGATGATTTTAACTGCGGGACAAATAACGTTTTAGCTTTTTGAAGAATAATGCGAACCAATTACTTTTTCATACGTATCAGATACGGTTTAAGTTGGATGCCGACTGAAAGTAGTTGCTTGTTTTCTTTCCACTCAACAGTTTGAGAGTCATTTGATGTTTTTCTATTCGTCTGCACCGTCTCTCCGAGCTGGTGAACAGTGAGTGTCCTGGTGAAGCCTCGGAGAATGAAACGATAACAAGGCGGCTGGTTTAGGTAAAAGTCGGGTAAATAACACCCATTATTCTTTGCTGTAAAAAAAAAAATAGGGTTTCATCTGTTCACGTAGTCTGGTTGATGGCAATTATCACCGTCTTTTTCTTATGGTGTCACACAAATCTTTCACCAGCAGGAAAATGGCAGGTTTCCCCGGCAGCCTCTTGCCTGGTGATGGCTTGAATTTGTTTTTTTCATCTTTATATTTTTTACGGTAATTGGCTTTGCTCTCTGCAGCCGGCACCGCTCCACACCGAGGCTTTGTGAAGTGAACACTAACAGGAAATCAGAAAAGGGACAAATCGCTAGATGGTCGTGAATCGAGATTTCAGCTGATGCCACGAGAGTCAGACCTGAGACCCTCCTCTCTTCCACAGCAGCTGCTGCTACAGATAAACGTCCATTTCTTACTTTACATATGGATCATCTCTGCAAATCAATTACCATTTTTCTTCATTCCTTTTCATGCTTTCCGAAGCCAGGTGGTCATGTGGGCTCTACCTGCTGTTTAGTAGAACCGGGTGACGGCCGCCCACACTGCACCACTCACACATCAGAGCAGCCCAGTATACCCAATCTGTGGCCATCTCGTTTAAACCATGAAGTGGCACATTTGCGTGGTGGCTCATGATGGGAAGTGATTTATCTTTCAGTGTTTATGTTTAAATATTTCAACAGGCTGTCGGGGGATTCGTCACTGGAGAGATCTCTTATGTTTTTTGGTTTAGGATTAGTTGTCTTTAAAGTGTAAAGTGTGTTATTTCATATAAATTTACATATAACGCATTTGATTCAACAGATGAATAAACCTTACAACTTTGTCATATTATCACATCTGTTATTGATAATTATTGTCAAGTCTGAGATTAAATAGATCAGTGGTTTCCTTAAAAACAGGAAAGTTTTAAACTAAACCACAGACTCTGCAAACTTACCTGGAAGATAAACAGCAGAACAACACAGGCGGACTAACACACTCTTTGATAACTGACAGGCTGAGACTCTGTTAAAAGCCTCTTTAGTCTTTCTAATGTGGTAAACAGGCGAAAAGCAAACGGTGCTTGATCGGAAGAAAGTGTCCGACTTGACATCTGTGTGTCCCCGCAGCCGCCGGCGGGACAAGTCCATCTCCAACGCACCTAATGTGTGAACAGTGAATTGTGTCCCATCATAGACTGGTGCAGCTGGAGACGGGAGCAGGTCGAGAACAACGAGGATTTATTTCCACTCATCGCTTGATGGTTTGTTAAAGATCGCTAGCGGCAAAGCAGCTGATGCTACTGAGCTGAGCTGCAGGGACACACACACACAGAGCTCCTGTCACATGACCAGGTCAAACAGTCACCCACCGACTTGTTAATTGAACTATCAGAAAGTTCACTTGTTAATTGTCACTTGTAGTTGAGTGCTCCAGATATCATTTGTCAGTATTTCATTTCATGCATTGAGAAAGCTGGAGAAATAAAGACAAACTGCTGAAATGCATGAGAGCACTAGACTTTAGCTTTTTCAGATAATTGCAGAGTCTCACACTCTTTGGTTTCTCGTTATCGTGATATTTTCGGGACAACACATTTTAAACTGTGTTTTTTTTATAGCGAAACCGAATTGAGGCTTTGAGGCTTTGAGGCTTCAGTTTGGTTTTCTCCCTGCTGATTAATATGCTAGTCTCATAAATCACAATGGCCCCCGTGAGCTCTACTCAGTATTGGGCTTATTGCCAACTCCCCAAATACCAGTTTCAATTACTGCCATTTAAATTGCCCGGTGACCAACACTGCTCTTTCTTCATCTCACCCTTCAACTCGTGGAAATTATCCCCAGATTGCCTCTGGATCCGTGGAAGATTAGAGAGAAACAGCAATTTGACTTCAACGTTTGTGTTTTTTCTTCATTATTCCTCGGCAGGAATGGAAGTAAACATCTGGTGTCACTCAAACAGAAGTCTGCTGTGTTTTCTTTTAAACAAACTTTTATTATTTCTCTTTCCTGGATGAACCTCGTTGCCGGCCATCGATTTAACTAGGCCGGCACACAGGAAACATTCCGAACACAAATAGAACAAGAGCAAGGGAGGATCAGACTCGCCGGCTGGATTCTGAATATTGAATGATACCAAATTTAGTCTGTTTATTCACAGAGTGCTTACCTTGTGCATAATGTGCATTTGTAATGAAGGTGTAGAAAAAAAACCCTCTTCTGGCTGTGATCAGAGAACAAACCCTCAGGGGACGATGATGGAGAGCGGATGAAACAAACAGTGTTTTGGGGTTCGGAGTCACATTCAGGCTGGTGGAGCTGCCATGTGCATCACACCTTAGAGACACAATCACAGGGCGACACACACAAACACACACACACAGACACACACACACACACACACAGACACACACACACACAAAAACACGGACCAGTCTCCTTATCTACTCTATGTGCTTGTTTGTATTTTCATTCCTCGCTTAAGATGCACATGGCCGGCATCCATCTCACTATGGCTGAGGTGAATCTTAAACTGGGACCGAGGGAGCAGGAAGAGCGATTATATCCCCCCCCCCCCCCCCCCCCACACACACCCCCTCCCTCCTCTCCACCACCTGGCCGGCATGCAGGGAGTAAAGTAGTTTGTGTCTGACAGTGTGGTAACCTACAGATGCAGTGTGGTTGTGTGTGTGTGTGTGTGTGTGTTTGAGAATTACATTTTTGGGCTCCCTCTTTGGAGTCCCTGCCTACCCGGGCCCTGACAGCTCCAGAGATTAAGCTTCAAGAAGTAAAACATGCTCTTTCTTTAGCAGCCGGCGTGACCCACAGTATCTCCGCTGCCTGGTCCGAACCAAACGGAGACAGCTCCTCAAGGTGCTGACACCAAAAATGGAGAAAATCTGCTGGAACTGTTTGCTGAAACATCTGTGGGCAGCTGCATCTCCCAGAAGATGAAACTCAAATATGTGTGATATACAAATATAGGATTTTCGGTGTAACCACATTTGTCTTATGTCGGTTTTAAGGTCCTGCTACAACCCTGGACTGTGTATAAATACACAATATATGTGATCGACCAATATGTGTTTGCTGTGAGCGAAGAGGAGAGGGTTCCATTTGGAGACGAAGGAAAATGATTGTAATTGTCTCCAAACATTTCTTTAAACATTTATCTTCTTCTTTCCTGTCTGCGTCTCTTTAACTTGTGGGTGTGAAGTGTCACAGTCACACAGCTTGTTAAACTATATTATATATGTGTATGTGTGAGTATATATATATATATATATAATTCACATTTTACTCCCAACCATGACATCAGAAATACATTTATGCCTCATTAGGACCAGTCTTTGGTCCCCACAAGGTCCACTGGTCCTAGCATGGTCAGTGTTTAAGATGTGCACACACACAGACACACACACACACACATGCAAACAGGCACATTATATAATATTTCATTCTGTGTGTGGGTGCACCAGAGGTTCAGGTGTGTGCATATATATAAGGTGGTAAACTGTTACATGAGTTTTTCTCTCTGTCGGTGGCAGCAGCAGCAGCAGCAGCTCTCATCACAGCAGTTGTGTGTGTGTGGAAGCATAATGGGGTCAGGGTGGATGTGCGGCACAGGCAGGGGCTCCTACTCCACCGGCTGAGAGATGGAATGTGCCGGGCGGGCGGGTGGAGCAGGCCGCAGAAGGGTCTGAATAATGAATTCTCTACCTGTCTCCCCAACAACACTCCACTTGGATATTAAAAGATGTCGCGGGTCCTGCGGTGTCACAGCAGAGCCGCTGGTAATGACACCGGGACGGCGCTCAGCGGAGGTGTGCAGCAGTGAGGCAGATGGAGAGTGACAGAATGATATTATAAGCCACGAGTTTCAGCGTTGGCTTGCCAGACATTGCAGGTTCTGATTTGTGCAATTAGGTCGTTGGTTTTTTCCTTCTATCCCACTCAGGGACTGGAAGCGTGGACTGTGTTTCGTGGGCGAAAACGTTTTGAGGATAAAAACTCCAGAGAATGGTTTGGACATCGGGACGGGGAGGACGGAGAGCCGCCTGGTGTCCTCACAGTGAAGCTCTGCTCCGTCCAGGTGACAGCCGAGGAGCATAACTGTGCAGATTAGAGCCTGAAACACTCTTCACCAGCCCTGAGGGAGATCAGGCACAGGAAGGGACTCTGCTCAGCCTGTGAGACTGCGGTGCCTTAGAAATGGATTCGTGTTGGGAGGTGACACAACTATACCAAACGTATATATATGTTAAATGGGCATGAATTAATTATTGTACAGAAGCTTGGAAGCATAAAAACAAATGAGGTCTGGAAAACAAACACACACATTATTTCAATTAAAGTAACCCGTTTCCTGCAGGTTCTATGGATTCTGTCTGAAGAGGAGAAGCAAACTGTCTGTTTCATCATCCCGTCTTATTTGAACTTGGATAATTACTGCATGTGCGGAGGCGTGTGTCTGTGTGTGTGTGTGTGTGTGTGTGTGTGTGTGTCTGTGTGTAAGAAGGGACAAGGTGGATGTTGACACACACACACACAGGAATGTGGCTATGAGGCTGTGGCACATCATTAGTCCACCAGCCATGTTCACTGGGTTGTAGTGCAGGGTTTGGATTCCTACATTATTAACTGACACACCGAGTCTCTGGTGTGAGGTCTGGTTTGCACGGAGCAGACACTACACGGCTTCCTATCAGGGAGCTGTGAGGTGAATGGAGGCGAGCGCGGTGTGGTTACCAATTCAAAGCGCCGGCAAATCGGCCAATCAGCCGAGACGCCACGGAGGACACGGCCGATACACACCCGGTGGCGTGTGAGTACACAGTTGTCCTCAGCTCAGCTGCAGCCGTCTTATTTTGCCCTCTCTTATTTCCTTTTGTTTTTCTTGTTTTCATACTCCAGCGGTCCCCATCCCCCCCCCCCCCCCCCCCTTGCATTATGAGTGCTCCTCTTCTCTGACAGAACAAATTAAGCCGAGCTGACAGACGAAAAGGCCAAAACGGTTCCAGAGAGGCGCAGCTCGGAAAGTGCTGCTAATGAAAGACCCTTGTGTGAAAATGGGGGAAACCTCGGTGGCAACAAAACACGCCATGAATATGCAGCGCCCGAGTCGGCCGAGCTTATTTAGCATACTAAGAGGAGGACTGCGTTTTCTGAAAAAAAAAAACTAAAAACACTCGCTGCCACAGTGGATGTGGATTTGTTGCCTCACCCGTGATCTCATGTGAGGCGAGAGCACAGGTTTTGTCTGAGGAGTGCATTAAACAGCCACTTTCTATGAGGAGGGTAATTAAACGGATGACAGCTTTATTAACACGTGCAGAGGAGCGGTGCACGTGATTGGCAGCGAGCGGATGATTTAAGTGTGACGCTCGGGGACCTGTCCTCAAAAAAAGTGTTGTGGAGTTGTTTGCAGTGTTGGTCGTTGGCAGGAAGTTAATGATTGTTGTTGTGCTGGTATTTTGAGTAAATAGAAAGAAAGTGTTTGACCTCATTTAATCATTTTTTTGTTTTCTTGCAGTGTTCCATGACAAGACGAGAGAGCAGAACTCAGAGCCGTGAGATTCACCGTTAAAATCCCATTTGCTGTGACAACACCGACCTGAGATCAGATTGTAATGTAATTGTCTTGCCAATCAGAGCTGGTTAAGGTCAAATTAACAAATTTTTTTAGTTTATTTAATCAAACGCTTCAGTGTTTATTCATCTGCTGCTCATGTGTTCCTCATTAACTCTAACTGTAGATAATCTTTGTCTGTTTTACTTTCTCCGATCACTTTAATCACTCAGTATTTATCTGCCTTCTTAAAATCAGTTTTCACAGCCGTTATCTTGTCTTCTCAGTGGTACAGTCATTATAACTTCTCTCAGTTCATAATTTCTGTATTTTGCACTGATCTTTAAATGACATTGCACTGATGTCATCGTTGTTTTCTTTCTTGTTTGTACTTGTTGTCTTGACTTGCTCTATTTCCCTTATAACTGCCCCCTGGGACAAATAGAACTGTTTGGAAATTGAAACTTTCCAAAGTTCACCTAAATAATTTATATTTATTCTGGCTGTTGCTGTTCTGTATTTAATGTCAGAGTTCGAGCACTGAACATTTTGTACCTTCTCCATCCGCCCTGGTGCTAAAATCCGTCCTCAATCTATCTCCTGTGACCTCTTGGGGTCAGATCTCACTTCCCGGCCCAATATACAAATAGACACGTGCTTCATTTCTGTTGGCGAAGACCAAAGAGAGTTGCTTTTACTCGGTTTGAGTGAACAAACTCAACAATGTGTTTGTTTGTGTTTGTCGCAGTGAGAAAGAAACAGAGGATAAAGATCACCCATCGCCTGTACTGGGAGACACTAAAGCATCAACTTGTGAAAAAGACTTTACTGGGACGATCAATTGATCCAAATAAAACAAAGTTAGTCTCAGTTTTGGACGGTTGTGTCTCATTCTGGCTCGACGGGCTCCATCGACACATTTTCCTAGGAAGGCAAGTTGTGGAAGCAAACACACAAAGGAGTCCGATCGCTACTGTGAGCTCCCTCCTCTCATTAATGTCTAAATTGTGTAGCTGATGTGCCGGGTGTGTGCAGCTTGGCAGGGCCCTTGCTCTCTGGGACTCGCCAGCATCATTTTGACAGATGGCGGGAGGAAGCAGCTGTGACTGAGGGATGCAGCGGCGCCACCACCTCCATATTGGAGGTTGAGAGCAAAGGACGAAAGTTGGAAAAACAATGGAGAGTGAGTCCTGGAGCGCCGCCGTGTTACAAGCACCGCTGGGCCACAACCTGCTGCCAGCGTCCCTGACGTGGAGCAAACCGGCACACCGGCACCGAGCTGAGCTTCAATCACTCGCCTCCACTTTTCTTTCCATTTCATTCAGATCATCAGAAACCAATCCCGACGCTTCCCACCAAAAGCTACCCTAAGTACTTTTGCTTGAAATCTCCTTTGCACCAAAAAAAATACTTTCCAGTGAAACCTCCGGCTCTTCCTCCCGGTAGATGTGCTGCTTGGCAGTGGGGACCCATAGGAACCAGCAGTTAGTGGTGTTTGGAGTCCAACTGGGGAGCCCAGCTTGAGAAACGAGCTGGCATTTGCAGATAGGCAGGCGCAGGACTGATGGAGTCGCTCTGAAGGCTTCTGACGGAAACTCTCATTGCTTTCCTCGGTGGTTAAATCACTCTGTATGGTAAAGGGGTGAAGCGCGGTGAGGCAGTATGGGCTGAGCTCTGGACTCCTGCTCAGCACGATATTAACACAGACCAAAAGATCTCTGCTCCGATGTGTGGTCGCGTCTCTTCTCCCTCGACCTCGGGTCACATCAAGGCAAGAACTATTTTAAAACACACATCTGTTTAAATGCAAATGTTCCTTTTAGGAGATAACATCCATTTGCAGACACATTTCCTCCGTTTCCCCAGCTGCCTCCACAACACACATCGCTTCCTTTATTCTGTTACTTCTCGGCGAGCATGGCAGATGTTCCCCCCACCAAAATAGTGGAAGTGCTCTGGGGCCTTTTAGGATGTCTGCTTGACAAACAGCCATTTTCTAATTAAGCATCGCCTCCAAATAAAGGGGGTAAACAGAAGAAGGCTTCAAACGGGGGCCAGAGGAATCCAGGTTGGGCCCCCCCCCGCGCTCGTTAAAAATGATCTGTTCTCCTTCCAATAAAAAGAAAGACAGTATAGTGGAGGCGTTCACGTATACATGGATGTGTGTTCATGTGCCTGTGTTTCTCGTGGCCTCCTGACAGAATGGGCTGAAGCTCATTCACAGTCCAAGGGGTCACTTATCGACTGGTTCAGCCCCCCTGACAGCGCCCAGACGGAATGGGAGCTTAACAAGATTACGGTTATATATAGCCGAGGTAATGGGAAGCTCTCTGGAGGCTCCGGCGCGGCTGATTTGTGCCCTGTTACCCAGATTTGAGCAGAAATGCCTCACATTCAGCACACAGCCTTTCTTCACCGGGGAAGACCTCCTGATACATTAGAGCTGCAGCGGATCAATCAATCCACCGACTCCCTGCTCTCCTATCTCGCAACCTGCTGCCTGCCGGGGACGGTGATTCCTCTGAGGAATGTGCCCGGGGTCTGCAAGGCCCATGCATGCCTGTCCACCACCAGTTAGAGGGATAACTTGCCGAATTGGCCAATCTCTACCACATTCTCCCGTCCCCTCCGGTGCAGATACCCGGGGTCCAAATCCACCGGTGCAACAGATTGTTGTCGTCCAAGTGTCGTGTTGTCGGGTCGACTTACGGCGGAGGAGCTAAGGATCGTAGTGGAGTGGAAGAAAAGAAGGTTCCTGTTAGAAAATGCAGGCACCCCCCCCACCCCCACCCCTCCCACACTCGTTTTGATTAATGGACCTCTCTCCGCCGGTGAATGACGAATTATCAGAAGGATGGACGGCTCGTTCATCACTGTCAGCCGGGGTCTGCGAGTGTGGCGGCTCCAGTCCACCGGCGAGTCACGGTACCATCTCACCCTTATCGCTCCCACCTGGTCCTGGAGATGTGTGGAGGGGGAGAAGAGAGGAGAGAGGAGATGTGAGGGGGGGGCAGGAGGCCTCGGGGAGTGCAGCTGAGGCATTGGGTTTTGGCGGCGACTGAGTTTGGTCGCCCTCCTGGCAGCCGTTAGAGAAAGGGACGCCGCACTTATTCAGAGATTTACTGTACGTGTAATCAGATAACCTGACGGGGGGGGGGGGGATGCCTACAAGCGGGCGCGGTCATCCACCAACTCACCACCATTGTACTGGAGTTCATTTGGGAGAAAGGAGAGTGGGGGGGGGGGGGAGGGGGTGATAAGAGTGTTTAACAAGTGAACGGCCGATATTGTGGGATCTTTGTTTTGTGTCTCAGTCCAACTTTCTGCCTCGTCTCTAATTAAGCAGGTAGAAAAAAGAGCGTTAGCGACGGGGATCTTATCTTTGCTCCTGCCAGGCGTCAGAGATAATGTTCAGAGGCATAAACGCTAATTAATTACCCAGAGTGTAGCCTGCTGCGAGGCGGCTTCTGTGCCGGGTGTGTGTTGTGATGGAGGGATACAGATGGACACATGAGCTGCTACACACACACACACAAAGACACACACACACACACATTCATAATATCTAAAAACTTCTAATTATAAGTTTGACATAATCAGAATTGTCCCCGATCTTTTACATTACCGTACATTAACTTGTCTCAGTGACCACTCAAAGCCCTTTTACACAAGTCCCACTTCCTCATTAGCACATCATCCATAGAGCATTCTCACAGGAACAAGGAAGCGGGCATCGACCCACCGACCTTTTGATTAGTGGATGACATCATTTGAGTCTGCACAGTAACGATCGGGGATGGAGTCAATCACAGCTGTCAATCATCACGTTTCCCTCCGTTATTATAGCGTTTATTTATTATCAATTAAAACAGTGAGCACTTACTTACACCAGTGTGATAAGAACTAGCTTAAATGACCAAAACCCCTCTTTTATCTTTGGTCCATGTCCACATTGGCCGACATGGATGTGGCAGAGTCAGTGACCAGCCACCAGGAGGCGCATTAGTATCTTTGGCTTCACTTTCCAGGAGCTGTCATGTCGTCCATCTTCATGTACAGCTTCCACCTGCACACGGCAGAGAAAGTAAAGTAGTTGTTTTTCAAGCTCTGCACCGTCCTTTGACACCGACAGCAGACCAAGCTGAGCCGGTGATGGATGGAAGGTGGACAGCTGTCGACGGGCGGAAGGGGGGGCGGTGGGCTGGCGGGGGGGGGGGGCAGGGGGGGGGGGGGGGGGGGCTCGAACCTAATTCCCCGGTCTTGTTGTGTCAATAAACAGCAGCAAGTGGCACTCAATTAGGAAGCTGTATTGACTGTGCTGCCTGGCCCGTGTCAGATGTCAGCCGGTGACACCGCGTGATGTCCGAACCAGACAATCTCTGAGATTACTGAAAATAGAAAAATCAAATGGAGGATTGCAGACGGAGGGAGAATAAATAAAGGAGGGAGGATCTGGAGAGGAATACAGACAGGGGAGAGATTTTGGGGGGGTGATAAAAAAAAGAGTGGAGACTGCGATGACGAGTCCTCAGAGCAATTTTTCCCTCAAGTGCTCAGGTTATTACGTCTTGTTGAGCCCACTGAATATGAGCCTAGGCAGAAATGAGAAAGAAGAATCAGATATGACAAACGGTGGCAGTAATTGGCAGGTTTTCCTTTTGTGGTTTTTCGTGTTTATTCTCACAAACCAGACGAGTCAGGCCGAGGAGGGAGAGAAGCAGAAATCCTCCTCGAGTGGGAATGAATCCTCCAGCCGTTGTTTGTCTTCTCTTCTGCTCGATGTTGCCTTTTTGTTTTTACTTCAAATGTCAGTCTGCTCTTCCTCCGCGACAGGAGGAAACAAACACAACCACCGGCTTAGCAGGCTTTACAAAGTAATTGGTTTCGAGTCTTTTTCTTTGAAGTACAAGACACATTGGTGCTTTTTTATTTTATTTTTTCCGCTGCTATCTGTTTTAAAGAGTTTTAAAACAATCGAAGAAGGAAAAAGTACTTTTTTTTAAATCCTGCACTGGAAACTCAGTCCTGTGAACTTTGAACAGACGAAAACACATCAACCCCGTCAGACACGCCCTCACACTTATTAATTTATCTCCACTCATCTTTGTTTAATGTTATTAAATTGCTGCCAAAGAACAGAAAGGATAACGGAGGAATTAGAGCACTGAGCCGGGGGCTGTTAGTTTTTTTATTTCTTTTCAAGCATCAGTGTCAGAAATATCACGGATTTAGAAAAAGGAGAATATTGATGAAGTGAACCTCAGCTGTTAACCGGTGTCTTTCAGAAAACAACAGTAGCTGCTGATATTTCAAGCTTTGTTTCTGTAAAGAAGAGAACTAGAGGCTGACAAGCTATAATTTCTGAAAATAACTAGATTTACTGTATAAAAGCCATATTTAAATAGAACAGAACAATATACACAAGACAAATCTTCAGATGCCACAGTGAAATGTAAACTCAATGCAAAAGAACTTCCTATTAAAGCTACATTCAGCTGAATTGACTGTGACAGTCTCAGAAAACACTGATCTTCTGTTCTGTATTGTTGAATATGATTTTCTTAGTTTCCCCTGTAGAGCGGACGATGCCTCACATGAATACATCTAAAGCAAATGTCCCATATTTTATAAACCTATTCAATAACATTCGTATTGTTTTTTAATGATCGGCATTAGAGAAAGAATCCGTCACGATGAACGCTACATGAGAAATAAAGGACTGATGAGGTGTCCCGGACACAATGGATGCCGCTGCAGAGGAGGAGCCTCTACACTTCATCATCCCCTCCGCTGAATTCATTATTTTCTCATGTCTGGGCTCGGGACATTACACTTCAGCTTGTTTTAATAGCCACTTTCCAAACTTCAGCTTCTCTCGGACTAAACTTTTATCTTCACCTCTTCAGTTTAACTGTTGATGGGGTGTGGACACTGTTTTCGACCAATGACGTTTAAAGAACTTGTATTTTTGGGGCATTTGTGCCGTTATTGATACGATGTTGTAAGCGTGAAAAGATGAGGTCGGAATCGAACCTGTGGCAGCTGCAAGAGCCGTCAATCCTCTTTACACGGGGGGAGGTTGAAATGCTGCATATGATCGGATCTTGCACTTTCACAGGATTGTCCAGTAAAGCTCTAAAATAGGACCCAACCTTTTTTCTACATCTTCCTTTTCCTCCGTCAGTCGGGGATGCAGGTGGTCTTCAGGGAACTCTACAGGGATCTTTTTGCTTCCACGATCTAATTACGATCATTAGCGCCCAGCGTGATGCTAAGCTGCAACTACCTTAACGCCCAGCAGATGGTTATGCTCTGGATTTTCCAAACTTGGCAGGGGTTCTTCATCCCAGCAGGTGAGCGTCTCCTCCTCCTCCTCCTCCTCCTCCTCCTCCTCCTCCTCCTCACCTGTCTCACACATGAAACACAGAGATAAAATAACGTGGTGACTCCTTAATACTTAATGTGGCTTTTCCATATTTAAAAAACATGTTAAAACAGATTTCAAACACGACACTCGGCTAAAAAGAGCCGTTTTAATTTGTTCGTATTAATATTGGAGCGTAAGCATGGATTAATGAGGCCTCAATTCGAATTAATATATATAATCCCCCCTGTGTATATTCTCCAAAAAGTAACCGAAAAGTTTTTAATGATGCATGCAGCTGTGGCTCAAAGGGTTAAACCTGCACCTTCAGCTAAACAGGATATGTAAATTGGAGCTGGATTCTCACAGCCGGGGAAAAGCTCGTGACACTCTTTTTCATTTTATTGGGAATAATGTTAGCGAGGTAGTAATTACAGTCGCCGAGAAGCTCCTCTGCCGACTCTCCGCTGCTCGCCCGGGCCCTTCAGAGCCAAGAGTTTATTCCTGGATATTGTCACTGCATCTGAGTTAAGACAGAACAAAGCCCTCCGGTCCTCCGACTGGGAGCAGTCCAGTCGTGCAGGCTGGACGTACACGGGGAGTAATTCTTTGAGAGTATTAGGCAAACAAATTTAACTGCTAGCCACGTGCCAGAGTCACAAATGAGCGTCCGCCGCGGCCAAGTGGACGCTCGCCTGCCAAGCACGACTAATTATTGGGCGAGTTTAGCCAAGATGTTCAAATGATTTATGATAATGAGAATGAAAATAAACCCGGCTACTGTCAAATGGCCGGTCCGACCACGGCGTGTGGAGTTAATCTGGCCTGTAGCGTGGCTGCGGTGGCACGGGGGGGGGGGGGGGGTAGGGGGGGGGGACGGACGTGGGCCGGTGCCAGATCCTTGAGAGTCTCCGTCACTGGAGGACTTTTGAAAGGACAACGACAGAATGTGGCTCAGGAGGAGTCGTGTGATTCCTGCTGTTTGGCTCCTGTTCTCTTCAACAACTTTCTACCTGTGCACATCTTACATTTACAATACAAGTGCTTCAGTCTGTGTCTGTTCACTTGAAACAGGAACTGCATTGTGGTTCTGCAGCTTCGTTATCACCCCACAACACAACAGTGTCGACACAACGTGTACATGTGATTCCTGACACCCTACGAGTGATCAGGGAGCCTGGAATACATAATGTAAATGTGTAAAGATGTTTAAGGGCTGTCGATAATTTCTATAGAAACAACTCGTTACACAACTTTACCTCCAACAGGTGGGAGAAGGTGACTAACAAGGAGAAATCAGACTCCCAGCTGGAAACTCTGAAGTCGTCTTGCACGTTGAGCTAAAGTTAGACTCAGGAAAACCTCCACTCAGTCGGAGGGTGTGTGAGAGGTGGAGCACGACTTTAAGAACCGAGTCGACCTATCGCTAATCCGTCTCTTTCTGTTTCTGCCTGTGCATAGACACAGAGGATGTGATGTGTGGGTGTGGAGGTTGAAAAGCACCTTTGACTGAGCTGTGAAAATCAACGAGCAGAGACAAAGACTCTCTCTTCAGTGTTTAATAATGTAACAATGTAATAATATTTGATTTTGACTTGATGAAAGGATGTTTCCTTGGTTGTGTGCGACATGCAAGTATTTGCAGGATGTGATTGTGAGACGAGAGAATCATTGTTGATTAGCCAGAACTAAACTTTTAATTAACCCCCAGCTCCTGTCCCCGTGGCTTCATTGTGTTTATCAGAGTCAAGGATTCTTGATTCGTTATCAAGAATCAAGAAAAAAGTCTTATTGTTTGACGTGATTTGCAGAATGTGGTCAATTATAAAAATGACAGGAGGATGTTTTATTTGCACCCCGGCAACAAAAGAACAAAGATGTCAGAGCTTGAATAAAAGCTGCAGAGCCTCATTCATTCTGAAGGTGAAACATCCGAATAATAAATCCCAGTGTCCTCCAGTGAGGCTGGTAGTTCACCGAGCTGGAACAAAAGAGGTGGGAGAGAGAAACAAAGCTCTTGTTTGACATTAATTAGCAGTAATTTGACATATTCCAAACATTCTTTCATTTATTACCTTTTTCTTATGTCAGGGTTGGACTTTTAATAATTTGCACATATCTGCCTGCAGCGTCTGTGCAGGACTCGGCCTCGGACTCTATTTTCCTCGGCCGACCTCGTGACCCGGCCTCTTTCCCCCCCAGCCGACCGATTGGAACCCAATTGCTTTGCTCCTCATTCAGTCGTCGCTGCTTGTTTCCACCTCATTGTCGGGCTGACGGGTCAAAGCTGTGATGCAGATTAACTGAGCAAATAAAACAAGTAAGAAAGGCAAGTAAGCAGGAGCTCGGCTCGGGTTGAATCAATAAGGTCAAATGAGAACGGAAAACAACAACAGCACGAGGGAGTGGAAGGAAAGTGGGAAATGGAGGTGGAGAGGGAGCTGTGGCTAATCAAGTGAGCTATCAGCTGCATGGGAAACCCACAGGAACCCTTCTCCCTGCAGGAAATGGATGTTCAGGAACACAGTGAGGGCTCAGCCCCTTCCAGAGAAGTCTGCATTAAGTGTCCCCCACTGGCCCTGCACACTAGACCAGGGGGTGGGGGGGGAAGCAAGGAAGTTGTGGTGTATTGATTCAGCTGCTCGGATTATTTCGTCTGCTCTTTCTAAGCCAATTTACTTACTTACAAAAAAACAAAAACATTATCGCTTCCAGGAACGTTTCAATTCGGGCTCCATTTCAAGCACCAGGGGGCGACTGGGACTCAGGAGGTAGAGCGTGTGGTCCACTAACCAGAGGTTCGATCCCTGGCTCCTAAAATCAGCATGCAAGTGTGCCTGGGCAAAACATTGATCCTCTGCACTTATCAATATATTAATAGTGGGTTTTGAAACGTGCCCACACTCTGCTGCAAGTGAAAGCTTTTCCCCTGGAGGAGCAGGACCATGGGATCAGCAAACTGGTTTCCCCTCTGTTAAAAGAACTCAGAGGGGATTTGGTTTTGCCATAAATGCACCAGCTCCAAAGCACTTTAGATCGTGAGCTCACATCATTAAATCAGAGCCCTGATAGGAGACATGATTCTACAAAAAGGGCCAAAGCTGCAATTCCTCATATTTTTTTGCAAAACTCCGGTTGCAAACTCCACTGGAAACCAGCAGAGCATGACTGGTGTCGTTTTTCTGCAAAGCTCGGAGAAGTGGTATGAATTCAATTGAGGGGAAATTCTGTTTGTGCCCTAAAAACAATGAGATGGGTTTTATTAACTGAAAATGGTGGAAAACAGTGAGAGTGGAAAAGCTCTTTTTTCCAATTGCATTAGGACTGGATCTGGGAGAGCTGGTGCAATAATGCGAGAGGAGGCCGGGTCACATTACAACGGGATGGTAAAGGGTTTATAGTGGATGTGGGAGGCCCGGAGAGAGTAAGACTCAGAGGCTCAACAAAAAGTATGGAAGATATTGAAAGTGTGGAAAATGTGAGAGAATGGGACGGAGAGGAAGAAACAGGAGGAGGTTAGAACGGTTGTGTGCACGAGAGCAAAAAGATCAGAATGTTTACCAGTAGACTTGTGGTTAAAGGTCTTTTCCATGTTACTGAAACGTCTTCTGTTCAATTCACTCTTTGTCCTTTGTCCACATGGTCGTCCTCTTCTTCTTGTCCACGTCTCCTGTCAACAAATATCCACAATATCTAATAAACGCAAGAAATATACAAAATAATTCCAGCATTTATTGTTTATACTTTTTCTGGAAAAGTGACGCAAAGGGTGATTACCTCTTGAATAGAATAGGGGAAGTAGAATTGTGTTATTGTTGTTATACTGCTACACAAACCACTTATCAGGAGGAAGGGCTGAGCAGACAAGGCTTATGAATCTGACTCTGGAACAGTGCCGTCCTGCAATGAACCTAGTTCCTAACCAAGTAGTTTTTATTAAGATAAACTTCAACTGCTTCCAGATGAGAGTGGTGGCAAATCAGAGAACACTTCACCCAATGAGAGAAGTCATCAAGAGAGAAGAAGTCTCCTATTTTTTGTAATTTGAATGTGAGGACTTTTTGTTCAAATCGCATTTCTTAAAGTGTTTCAGCGTAGACTTCTTATCTCACCCCCGACAAAGTGCCGCTCGATTAAAAGTGCAACCGGTTGGAAACTTGAACCCAGGCAGGCTGGTGAAATGAAGCTTTTTAACTTCAGCTCCACCTCAAGTACCTATTTAACTGGGTCTTTAAGTCAGAAGTAAAATGGTGAAACTCCAAGTTCTTGTACGATGATAGAAATGTTGCCACAGTGATGGAAATGTGATAGATGCAGAGAAAGGTCCGAAATGAGGTATCATCTCAAGGTTAACACAATTCATTGGAATATGATTTATTAAATATTCAGTCTATTGGCAGTGAGATCGAGTTAAAGGCAGCCGCTCAGTAACCCAAGGACACTGCAGTCTCACTGAGTCGTACTGGATCTTGAAAAGAACAAAATGGCTCCGACACTGAGGTGAATCAGCCGGAGCCACTCGACCCTCTATAGGATGACTCGGGCTTCTCAGTAGCTGCCTGGCTGTCTGCTCCCTGACCGTCCCTGACAGGCGCGAGTGTCTGAGTGCCACTCACTCGGTGTCCTTGCATCTGGCAGGGCGCGACACACAGCCATCGATACGCAGGAAAGATACACTCTCCCTGTGAAGGTGGAGGGATCCTGATTTAATCAAGGCCTTCGATCGGCACCTCTCCTTCTGCCAAACGACAATGTGATTGAGGACATTAAAGAGCAATAACAGAGTGTCGCGGTGAAGACGAAACCCCCCCCCCCCCCCCCCAGGCTTCAGTTTTTCAAATGGCCATCTTCCTCTCTTAGGAGATATAAAGATGACGAAAAACGATCCCTTTGCTTGGTTTGTTGATCTGAAGAAGGAAAACGTCCATAAGTACAAAGGTAAAGAATAATGATTATGTGGTTTTTATGGTTGGGTTTGGCTCCCTTAAGGAAAACTTAAGGTTGTGTTAAAGTGGGTTTGCATGGTTGGTGGTAGGAAAGTTTCTTGTCCATCTATTTCCTCCACCTTTCCCACCACTGCCTTTGTCTGCTTTGAGTTTTCAAACTTATTCCGTTTTCTCAACAACATTGATTCCCCCCCCCCCCCCCCCCCCTCTTCTCCTCTTTCACAACTTCCTCCCTCGCAGGATGTTGTTTTCTGGGCGGTGGCCATTATAGGTTGTTTGGTTGCCGACCCGCGGGGTTGTGCGATCTCTCATACTCGCGGGCTCTTATCCAAAGTGATTCAGACAGGCGCATTAAAATGCAAATTCTTGCCTGTGCACTCCTTGCCATTTTGTCACTTCCTTTCTCCTTGTGTGGCATGTTGAGGGGACAGGAATTAGAGCGCTGGCCCTGGGGTTGAATATTCAAATGGCCACCTGATTTCCCAGCAGAGCAGCAGCAGCCGGCAGGTTTCCCATTTACATAGTTCCCCTTTCCTCCCATTTACTGCCCATCAACGCCGACTGACTCCACTCCAACGATCCACTGGACTGTTCACACAACTTTCAAACTCCGATTGTGTGACGAACATTCAATCAGCAAACTTCCCGCTTACGTCGACCACATTGTGTTTCTTGGATAAGACCCATTCACGAAAAACTCACACAACCCAAAAGGTCATAAAGTCATAATTAGAATAATGCTGTGGAGAAACGGCTGCTCATTAACACCACTGGAACTGGTTCCTCGTTGGTAGAGGTCACCGCTCTTATAGCTCCGGAGCGGTTACTGGGGTTTGACTGACCAATTATAACTCGTGTGTAACGCTGAACATGAGCACAATAGGATAATATAGGTGATCAAGCCTGGAGCTGGGTCCCCCCCCCCCCCCCCCCCGCCCATGCTTACTGGGAAAAGGAACCTTGTGAATTAATTTCTCCTTGAAAGTTCAGGAAATTAACTCACTGTCTGATTATCTCAGTGGTTTCTTATTCGGCACAATAGGTGTGAGAACATTCAGAGTAATGGCGTTAAAGGAACAAAATGTGCCGACTGGTTTTTCAACTGTAACACACTGTAACACACTGTAACACAACGCCATGGATGGTGTCTCTGTGCCGTGTAAGAGCAGCGGCCCCTCGGGTCGAACAGGCGGCGACAAACTCATGAATTTGACCAGAAGAAGTGTACAAAAATAATGTCTCCACAGTCGGCCTGTCTTCATTAAACCTGCCTCTGCCCTCTCCTCCTGAATGCCCGAGCTGAATGGCTAATTAACTGGATGAGGTGCACGGGGAGCAGTCGACCACGGCAGCCACCTGTCGGCTGGAGCGCCGCCAAATGACAAACGCCCGCGGGGCCGCGCTGCCGAGGTTGAGTCCGTGTTTTCCACTCTGTCGCCTCGCGCCGCACCCCGGCATGGCAGCATCAACCCGGGGAGCAACTGTTGTCTTTACTAATTTACCCAAAATAGCTACCTGCCACCGGCTCTTCCCTGTGCTGCCAGTGCCGGTGAGGAGCATCTGTTTTGAACTGCAGGGGGCGGGCATGATCACCCAGCGTGCCGGCTCTGGGCCTTAGCCGGGCTCCTGGCTAATAACACTGCACGTCTGACTGTCCCTGACACGTCCACTTCAAACCACACGGAGAGAGGAGATCTGTTTTTCCCTAACTGCTGCCATTCAGGAGAAAAAGACCTTCAGCTCCTCTCTTTGTTCTGGGGTTCGGGTATTTATGGACGTCCATAAGAATGAGGTGTCAACGTTATTGATTGACTGGAGTTCAAGTAATATGAAACATTGTCAAAGCCCTGAATTACACAGCAGTACAACAGCTCTAATACAGAGAGACGGCTTTGTGTGGGTGTGTGCGTGTGTGCATGTGTGTATCCATTGTGAAGAAACTCTGCAAAGGTTATGAGGAGAGCACTTGACACATAGAGCTGGTAGTAAATAAAAAACTTCTGCAGCAGCTGTTTGGCCCCCGATGTGTGACTGGGCTGCAAACAGGAGGAAGTAAGTGTCATAGCTGAGTTGTGTGTGTTTTGTGTACCACTCGAATATACAATGATCATCATCCACAGGGAAGAAGGTTTCTTTGGGTTTATTCAACAGCTTTTTCTGATTATCCGCTTACCTCTATAGCAGGAATATTGATTTACTCAAGGATTTTCTTTGTGAAATCTTTCTAGGTAGAGCGTAGGCGTGCTGCGGTCATTGTGGACGTGGTCAAGAGTCACGGCTACAGTCGAACCCCGGCTGCCCCCCCCCTCCCCCCCGCCTCTCACCATGAATAACTTCATACAAGCCGGGGCCTTAAATCGAAAAGAAAGGATTAGTGGTAGGGTATTACACATAAGTAAAAAAAAGTTGTGAAAAAGCTTTTAAATCGGTCTCTGGAAAAGTTCCCAATGAAGTTACCAGAGTATGTACCGCTTCAGTGTTCTGTAATAAAACCCTGATTGTAACATATGAGGTGGATCTCAGATGAAATGTAACAGGGCTGAAACAAAATCACACCGACATCATTATGTGCAGAGCGGATCATTTCAGGGAGGAGGGAACAACATCAGCATCAGCATTACAGGGAGGGGGGGGGGGGGGGTTGTTTAGAAAGCCTTTATACTTTGTGTGAAAGTGTAAACATGTGCATGTACATGATTCTGATCCAGTTATTGAACACGGTCCGCTGCGTGTCCAGCTGAGACCCCATTGCAAAGAAGCTGGAGTGATTTTGGGAGCAGGGTGACGGTGATGCTGGTGGTGTGTGTGTGTGGGGGGGGGGGGGGGGGGGGGGGGCGCTGGTTAATGTGGCATCTGTCGCACAACAGCGTGTTCCAGCTGGAAGCGAGGACTCTGTGCCACTGGGGCCTGATGTAAAATACACTGCGGAGAAGGTCACTCTCCACGGCTCCACTGAACCAGGCCGCGATCCAGGCCGCTGTGAGAACTGGCACACACCGGCTGAAGCGTCTGCAAACACAAATAACAACACACTAAGTCTCCGGGGGTAATCGTCCAAATCCAGGCAATGAGAGAAGCGGTGCAACAAGAGAGAGATGTTTATGAAGACATTAAAAGACACTGGGAGGCAATGTACTGTGTGCAGCCCTGATTGGAGTGATGACGAGGCAGACTGAGAAGTGGAATGTTTTAAGGTGAGTTTAGGCTGCACACACACATTTGAAATGGCATAAGAGGTCGCCAGGCCATGACCTATGAGGAAGGGTCACAGGGAAGGGTCCAGACTGTGTATGTTCACACACCGGCCTGGTTTAGTTTCCCATTGACATTCAAAATGTCTGCTGGGAAATAGGCGCATAGTATGGAGAGGCACGTGTGGATATGATCAAATCTGCAATCGGTATATGAATCTAAGCGTGAGGATGGTGAGCTGCAGGTTGTGCATGTGATTCAGTGATTCTGTCTCGTAGCATTTCCTATGTACACCTTAGGGCAAATATCAGGTTGCACTTGAAAGTTGTGTTATTAATGTCATTGTCTGTTCTGCTTGTGGTGACACATCATTTGCCTTGAGCTAAAGCTAAAGGGTTCCCTTTGCAAAAGATCGTGGAGAAGTAGAGAATGTTCATGTCTCCCTTCGATTCTTAAGTCCGATATAAATTCCAGGCAGACGTGAGACTGTGGAGTCAGTAAAATATCTTTTAAAGATGAAAAGCCCTGATGAGTCGGGAACAGAGTGTGACCACTTCACGAGGCAAGGTAAGGAACTTGATATTAGTGGGGCTGCGATTGCTGGACACGGGGTTCCATCATTAAAAGTCTCTTTCAATCATCCTGTAGTTTAATTAGCATTTGAAAGGGAAAAGATTGGATGATTATCATCATCACAAAAATCAGGGACCCACCGGCTCAGAACCAGAGAATTAACTGCTCCACAGCAATATCCCTCATATCCTCAGAAACGTCCAGTAGTTTGCATTTCATCTTTCTCCACCACTGATTTCATTACCGTAGCACATTGCTGCTCTGTTTTGGCAGAATATACCTCGTTATCTCTTATATTCAATAGAGCAGCTCTATTGGATTAGTTGGCTTGTTATTACTTATTAGCTTTAGACCTCAGCTGCGAATGAATCGGTGAGACGCTGGAAGTTTGAGTGCTAATGGGATTTCAAAGCTTCTATTATTTAAGCACTTAATGCACCAATTTTTTGTCTCAGCTATTTTGCTTCTCTGGTTCTTGATGCCGTGGCCGGGCATCCATCAGAGCTCCAGGCATAGAGGCTAATGTTGGCTGGGCACCTGACACTCGGCGACATGGAGCAAGTGAGTCTCGGAGTTGGACGGAGGAGTTTCTTGATGCAGGGTGGAGGCTAACAGGCTTGGATGCATCAGGCCACTCTCTACCTGAGAGGCTGGCTGAGAGGTCAGGGTCTATAAGACGATCTGTTATCTAAAGACATCCTGAGCACTGGCTCTGACCTTGTATGCCAATCACAGAGCACTCTATTATACTCCCTTCAAGTGGCCCTTTACCTTTCACTGTGTGTGGGTGTAAGTAATGAAGTCCATACTCATATACAGCCTCTGCCGGCTTCATGTTGGTGCATATTGTCCTGAAACAACTGCTGCGAGCAGGCAACCGGAACACCGGGAATTAAATCTAAATGCAGGCGCTGCAGGCCGACTTTATAAAGTTCAGTGATTTATTAAACACAGCCTTAGGGGGGGTCGGTGAGGCAAGCAAGGGTCAATACAGCAAAGCAAGTCCAGCACTGGCAAATAAATCCTAGAAAAGTGCCGGCAGAAAGGCAAAATGTCAAAACACCAGGAAAACAACACGGGGAAATAAAAGCAAAAAAAAAAAAGAAATCAACACAAAAGACGACCTGGCACAAAGGGGACTAAGGACACACAATGGGAGAAGGTTACAAGACACAGGTGCTGCACATGAGAGTGAAGCACATCATTTGGTTGTTGCACACATTTGAAACAATATGTAAACTAAGGAGGAGACAAAACCTCAGGGTTCTTTCACCGGAGCTCGTTTGGAGCTTTTAATCTCATCTTCTGATCTTTCTAATCAGGTATTTAGGCCACTTGTTATGGAATCAACTTTAAATTTCCATTTTAATTCGATTTTTTCTTTGCAAGTAAATTGTGTTGGCATGAAATGAGAAACATTGATTCATTATATATATACTGCTTATCCTTTGAGGCTTGTTAGGCTGCCACAGACACTGTTCAGTGCGTCCTCATACTAGTATGTTTATCGTAGTAGTATTTATATTTATGTATATTTATTCTTCATTGTCAAAACTAAAACGCTGTTTGTACAAGTCATACTTTAACTTCACAAACTCGCACCAGGATCTTAATTTAAAACATTTATTACACATGTTGTTTCCCAACTTATTGGATTGAGCCTTTATTTAGGCTTTAAGTTGTTAGAATGGAAAATTGCACTCCTTTCACCGAGTGGTAATGATGAGAGAGTTTTTAAAAAGTTCTGCCCTTTCACCAGGAGCAGTCTAAATGGCTGGTAATCATAAAAGATGTCTGTAAAGAATGTGAAAGTCCTGTGGTAGTTGCTGCAATGCTTTCAGCGTGCCGTGACATTCACTGTAATGGTCTTTAATGGTTCCACTTGTTTGGGCTTTATTTATTTTTAGCCCAGCAGAAGCATAATGCCACTATATTGCCACGGCACATCGCTCAGAGTGCCGAGAAACAAATGATGCTCCTGAAGAAGCAATAACCTTGGTTGAGTTTACGAGTGTCCCAGATGATATCTCTCCTTTCCACTGGCTCGGGCCACACGGGAAAATGGGAGATATCACACAAACTCCTGAACAGTTTTCAAGATTATTTTTTAAAAAAACGCTTCAGGAGGATGAGGAACTGTGCAAAATACCAGTAAAACAAATCCTACAGCCAAGGCTACATAAGACAACATGTGTTTAGGATTGTATCTATATTTGTTCATGTTTTACAAGAATTAGAAGATCAGAAAATACCCCAAAAGTCCAAATCTGTGTAATAATGTGATTCTTTTTTAGATTTATATTTTTAGATAGACTTTCTCTCCCTGCAATGCAAAGATGGTGTAGTGTGTTATGTCACTATAAGGAGAAATAAATGATAAGGACAATATTAAGTTCCTGATGGCGCTACTCTTTGATTTGGATTGTATTTGGATTAAGCCCATTCTCCTCTGATTGGTCAACCACTTCCGGCACAAGTAGGAATTTGGACCAAATTTTGCCTTTTAAACTTTGCCGAACATTTACATGTACAAATAAAAAACACTCAACACACTTAAGGAAATGGAAAATCGAGAAAGCATCGTTGAGTATGTTTGTTTTGCTGTGAGTCTCTGAAGCCAAATGAAATCAGATTCCTACTCAAGTGCAGTTCTTTTCAAGTCAAGTAGTGATGGATAAACCCACAAACACACAACACACACACATACACACACACATCACAAACACACACACTTTTGATTGGAATCACTCTAATTTAATTTGGCAAGTTCATCTGGCACCGCCCGCCGTCCATATCAAAGGAACCAGCGATCTGGGGGGAGGGAAGTTTGTGTTACCAGCATCGTTGTGCGATCTAAGTAGCTTTTTGATTTTACAAAGTATTTTCTAAGACTGGGTTTGCTTTTGATGCGTCCTGGAGGCTTTCAAAGGAACTGAATTATGTAGCCAGGAGAGAGAGAGAGACAGAGAGAGAGAGCTGACTCGTCCCCAGGAGACACACACAGAACAGACCTCAGATCTGCTCTTATTGTTTCTAAAATATTGTGTCATACAGTCCAGATCGATGGGTAAGAGTTAACGTTGTAAAGTCTTACAGTTTTTCTTGCAGCTGGAGGAAACGTCCTCAGCCATCACTTGTTGTTTGTCCCTTCATGGTTATTGTTTTGTCTCCTTAGCAGGAAGATTGAATGAAAGCACTT
Organism: Pleuronectes platessa; assembly: GCF_947347685.1. Lineage (NCBI taxonomy): Eukaryota > Metazoa > Chordata > Actinopteri > Pleuronectiformes > Pleuronectidae > Pleuronectes > Pleuronectes platessa. The sequence goes on from NC_070646.1 coordinate 2,929,992, forward strand.
CATGTCGGCTAGAATTAGCCTTGGTTGCCCCTTTTTTTTTTAAATATATCACCAATTCCAATGGAAATGAGTAATGCTGACAAAGTGAGTGCTGTTGAGGCCGTCAGCCAAAACGCACGACTTGTGGAAGTTCCCATGAAATGTTTACAGAAAACCAGATGAAGAGCACGTTGGATTCTTCGTCCCTCGGGCCGAGATACAAAGCTCGGTGATAAAGTTGGTTTTTGCTTTGAAAGTGGAAGTAGGCGACTAATCCTGCGGAGAAAACAGCGTGAAGCTAATGATCCGCCGAGTGTTTGCTCCGCTCGGTCCTAGTGACCCCGGCTCGCTTTTAGCTTTAGCCCTGAAGGAAGCAGAGGATTACATCAGCTCTGTTTGTTTGGTTCAGAGAGAAACAGACGCCGGCATCTTCCCGAGCTGCCCGGAAAAACAGGCTCCTCAGCCAAACCTATAGAATATAGATTTTTCATCACCTGGTCTCTTTGTTGGTGTAGCCATCCCGAAGCAGCGTCCACATGTCGGAATCATTCAAGAGCCTCCAACCACAGAGGTTTACTCATAGTGTCTCATTCTTTTGTGAGACTGGGGACGACAGGCAATGAAATATCCCAATGCTCTGTTTTCAATCAGGTGCTTTGAAAAAACCCTCCTGTGAGCATCATTAAAAGTTTTATAATGAATTACTTGGATCCTGCGTTACATTGCTCCTCCCACATTTCCGAGGCTTCCAACATCCGAAGCCTGAACAAACCCTTTAGCAACAATTATCTCCGAATCAATTCACAACCCGGAGTGAACCGGTGGATTAACAGTTTAACAGCTTAGGAGTTTTCCTGCCTGTATTTAGGGGAGATGATTAATTCAACTCTCTAACGTGTCTTCTCGTTTATGCTGCTGTTAACATACGATGTTACCGCCCACATACCTCCATGCGTCCTCTAGGTTGTTGAGCAACACATCCACTAGAGGGCAGCACAGAGTCCGACAACAACAAGCGTGCAGACACTGGAGGAGGATTGTTTCATCCATATCCATAACTTTTAGAAGTTGTGCAGGAAAACCGACCGAATGTGTGCGAACAGGAGTCTGCATAGCTAACGCTGCTTTTCACGTGGGCTCTGTCCGAGGAAAAACAAAAGATTAGCATAACGGCAAAGCCAACTTTGTTTATCTAATATAAGTTTAAAGGCGGGGGGTTAATTGGGGATTAAATTGGCGCCACTCAACCCAAACAAGTGGGTGTTATTAACCCTCATGTTTGTGCTAAACTCTGCAAAGTGTCTCCTTCGCTGTGAAAGTGGTAGTTTTCTTCTAATCTTCGCCACAAAGCAAATCCATGGTGTTTTGGTTCGGAGTGCTAGAAAAGAGTATTACTCCACAATGACTTGTATTTACCTGTTCAGGTCCCCACAGATCGCTAAGTGTCCCTAACTCAACACAGAACACTTCCTCCTTTCTCTTTTGTGTTCCGCTTTCAATTCTAATTGATTTTACACAAGCACAACAAAAAGCTTTCGCCTGCGTTACTCTCTCTATTGCCAATAACCAGTCGCACTAGCACCATGCCTCAGGGCTGTAATCAGCCGACATACGGTGAGTGGCTCCCGTCCACAATCTCTCTAAGTCTGTATCACAGCCATGTTGGAAATGCATCAGAGCTTCCCATCCATCTGAGTTTTAAGATGTCTCCATGGGGATGATTGACGACAGTGAAAGGCCGCTCTGGAGAGAGAGGAGCCGGGCGAACAGATGAGATCACAAATCTCATCTCATTTGCTGTCGTATTCTCTCTCTCTCTCTGTCTCTCTGTCTCTCTCTCTCTCTCTCTCTCTCTCTCTCTCTGTCTCTGTCCCTCTCCCGTCTCGTCCTCCGGTCTCTCTCCCTCGCTTTCTTCCTGCAACAAGCAGGTACAACACTCACACTGAAAACACACACATCTTTATCCACCTTTCATCTTCATGGTAGCAGTACACACGAAAAAAAAAAGGAAGAAGTCCCACTCAGAGCCTGATTCACTCCTCATGGTTCCTGGTTTGTGTGGATTGTGAGTCTGTTCGGCTGTTTTCTGTTTAGTTTTCATTTCACGTTTAACTTTCGGGAGCTGTATAAAGAATTTAGTTTGATATACGTACGTCCTGTCATCATCTATTTGACATTGACTGCTTTGTCGACATTGCCACGTTTTCAATTTGGCTATAGATTCACTATACAAAAAGTAGTCTTTCTATTTGAAAGCAATAGTCCAAACTGTCAAAATGCTTTTCAACTGACACCTTCACTTTTGTACGAATTTAAAATTGGTGCCATCGGTCCGACAATGGTCCAAGGCAACTTTTACACCTGCAGGTTCGGACCTAACAAGAAAGGTGTGGAACTTAAGATGAATCCAGAGTCTGGGGGCGTACAGTATATAGTGAACTTTTAAGGTACAGCCTTATTTCCTTTCTCTCAGCTGGAATAACCATAAAAATACCAAGTTCTGTCCCTGAGAGCTGGGCCTTGTCGATGAATGCTGAAGAATTCGATATTTCCTCAACTGTGAAAAACAAATGTCACCGTGGGCTTTCACTGGAAGGTCGGCTGGACGGGCCAATAGCGTTTGGTTTGGTTGCTGTTTGTGAAATTGTGGACGGACACAAACATGAAGGAGACGGAGGAAATGCCACCGGCTGCACTCAAGGCCTTTATCACCCTCAGCTTCAAGGAATGTCAACAATTCAGAATTTCAAAATATTTTCTGAATCTTAGCACGCAGCCGTGGCCAGAGCCCGTGAAAAAAAAAACCTTGATTCCACCATGGTGTCCCTCTGTCATGTCGTTTCATTAGCGTAATGACCCGTCGATTTAGCATCTATGCAACAAAGTGCATTGAGGGTTGGCGCTGGGCCAAGTCAATCTTCGGCAAGGCCGGCTGTGCAGCTTGGCAACAGGAGGTGATTACACCGACTTGGTAGATGAGCAAGGAGAATTCCTGTTTCTCCCCCCGGTGACGAGCAGGAAGCCGCGAACACCAGCCTGCACCTGACTGGGTTTCCTCTCTTCCCGAACCGGGCCTCCCACAGGGTCGGGGGGGGGGGGGGGGGGGGAGGCGTTCGGTGGAAGAGCCTCAGCCGGGTTTGGCACATTTCACCACACTAGGCGTGTGGTGGAGAGACGGGGGGGGGAACGGCTCGGAGCAGGAGCAGCAGATGGGCCTGGCAACACGGGCGAGGGTCGGAGTGTGTTCACATCAAATCACTTTCCAACAGCAACAGCTTGAAATCCTGATCACACTCAATGTGACTTTGCTCTTGTTGGTTCCCCCCCGCCCCAACCGAGGGTCACCGGGGGTCAACATGACAACAATACGCCGGCAAACACCGACTTCTCCATCGCCGCTTTCCCTCTCCTCCCTCGTCATTCACACCTCGCGTTCTGTTGCCAATTTGATATTTGTAATTGGCAGGCTCAGCTCATCTGCATAGGATGTGAGTGATTCTCTGTGTTGGCACTCTGACCTGCAGCCGTTTGACACGAGGAGGTCGAACTGAACATTGTTGGGCTGTAACACATTGCTGAGTATTTTTTCTCAAACGGGCAGTGCACATTTCTTTGATTTGATATTAATGATATCGGGGATTTGACGTCTAACGAGCTAGTGGGCGGGAGGGTGTTTATCGGTTTTCATGTTTCATACGCTCAGTGGACAGATGTTGTATTAATTTGGCGTGGAGGCTGATGGGATCGGAGGGTGGCAACTGTCCCAGTGAAATCTATAAAGGAGGTAATTTTATCACTCTATGCATTTGGTCGGTTTGTTCTTCAGCAGGATTACGGAGAAACTACTGAATTTAGTCACTAATTACTTCTACTTTAAAAGTGCAGATCTTGAAGAGTTCAGTCCTGGTTCGATTTGACAACATCTGATTCGACAACTTGTTGGCAGCAGCGAACCTGGTTAAATATCACAGGTCACAGAATTCTGCAGGCAGCAAAACAAACTGTTGTTTTTTTGTAAATAAAGAACTCTGTGGCTTTGTTCCATCTTTCTGTGCGAGCAGCCGGGTTTGTGTTTATTTCCTGCTGCACACGGCGAGAGTCTGCAACCAGCAGGGCACCGTTAGAGAAGTTGGTTACCTGTCTGAGACGTGTGAGGTGCAGCCTGTCGCCTGCAGCTCTTCAGCTCACAGCTCAGTGTAGCTGCTGCTCCTTCTTGCTCCATTACTCTCTGCAATGGTTCAAACTGATCCACTGTTGAAAAGGGGGCTGAAGAAATGGACTTTTTCTTGTTTAAATGCATTTTCACTTAAGAAAACACAGTGTGTTTCCTGTGACTTCTTCATAATAAAGGTCAAATCGTGTTTAGATGCATTTAATGTGATGCTGCAGCAGGAGAAGATGTGTGGTTTCTATATTCTGGTCCAATGACACCTGGTTTGGTATTTTGCACTGTAACTGGGACTTGCAGGTAACTGGGAGTGTCTGTAGCATGTGTGTTTATCATGGGAAACGGGTCAGGACACATGTTAAGAGGCCTGGGTGCGGTCAGGGATTTGACTTGGAGATAATTACTTGGTGAACAAGTTGAGCCCAGTATGAAGCTTTAAGGCGGCGTGAAGCTCCACTCTGCTGGAAATAGTCAAATATTGCAAAACTTCAAATTAAATAAAGCCTCAGTCTTTATTTTGCACCTCAAAAGGTGATTGATGGTGTTTTTTAAAGAAGTTTATTTGAATCTAAATTGAAATTTTCAGCTGGTAGTAGAACTTAACGACATGTTGCTTTTTTTAAGGGTGAAGCAGTTTTATTTTATGATAAGAAAAACATTTTCCATTTTCCACCACCAACACCAGCATCCCTTCCTTTCCTTTCTGACGATTGCAGATAAACATTTGATATATGAGACAGGATCCGACCCAAACACTTGGCACTTTGACGCTTTGACCTTTCCTCTGACAGGTCGTCTGTCACCACATCCGGTGACCGTGGCAGGTAACCACCGCCCTGTTCCACCGGCCTCCTCGAAGATTGCCATTTGTCCCCATTCATCTCACACACTGCTCCCACTTTAACATATTGGCATTTCTGAGGTGCTCGGCGGTAATTGTCGGCCACGCGGCGGCTCCTCGTTTGTTTCCCTGACATTTTGCCTTTGGTTGATTGTGTATTTAACAGGGAAGGAAAGGAAAATTAATTGGAGAGGAGCTCTAATCTGTCTGCTTGAAATGTCACCCCCGCGTTGTGATGCCTTCACTGACACGGCGGCGACAGCAGAGAATTAGAAGAAGTGTAGAGGAGGACAGGAAGAGAACCGAAATGATCAAATGAAGGTGGAGATAGAATAAGGATCAGGAATCGATCACTTTGTCCCCGTGGGGGGGGTTTTAACCCTCCGTGTTTTTCTTACGACAGTCGCAAACTTTCATGTTCTGTCTTTTCTTCATTCTCCTTCCTCGGGTTTCTGAGCCGTGATGATGAAAAATATCTATTGCACCAGTTTACGAAGCGTCTGAGCGGCTTCAAACAGGGAAGCAGCGGGGGGGGCACATGTTTGCTCTGTGATACTGGGAGTCGGTTGAAGCCTGCTGGTTTGCATGCGAGGCTTAACTGGGGGAGTAGACACTGATCAAAGGGCGAATATCCAGGATTCTGTTTGTTAGAGAGACTCGACCCGGCGAGTTGGATTTGTTTTATTGTCACCGCCTCTCGTCTGGAAACGGTGACGATGACATCACTTCCTGTTGTTTTGTTCACACTCAATTTCCCGGTTGCTTAGAAGATTAACACGACAATGGTTCTTTGTTCAGCATAAGAAGAGCTGAACTACATCCTCATCAGCTAAAGTTACACGTTGGACTTATGTTTCACCTTTATTCTCATGAACCTGAATCTGAGTCTTCACATTGACTACAACCCTGATTTCATGAGACCAGGTAAAGTCATATTTAGGCTAAATCAACACTTAGAAGTTATAGTTTCAAACAAATCCCTTTTGCTGTGTTTACGAGAGATATTCTAAATCGTGCCGTCCCTTATTTCTTTTATTTCCCTGTGACATGACATGAAATACAGTGCGGCGATTAATTTCTTTTTATTCCCGATTGACCTCTGCAGATGTGTTGATGAGGATGTCATGTGGTTGCATCATTCTCGTCAAAGCATTTTAATTAAGCACGGGTCCGTGTTATTAGTCTCATTGAACTCAAAGCACCTTGTTGCAGAATCTGTCACCGGGAAGCTTTGTTTCACAGGTTCTCTGAGGTTAAACTTTAGACACTCCTCCACACACAGTCTAGGTCACTCAGTTTTTATTAATATTACACATTTACAATTATTTTAAATTACCTCTCAACTATAAACACGTCTCAACATCTGCGGTGAGTAAACACTGGGTCAACTTGATTCATCAGAGGTGATCAATCAGTTTCAAAGAATCCGAATAAAGCTCTTTCAGAAAGACGAGCAGATTAAATCCACGTACATTCCCTTTCTTCTTGGTTTCCTCCATTTCTTCACAGGAACAGAAAAGTTGATTTTTTCTCATATGTTAAATTCTGTAACTTGTGGACGGCAAACTAAAGAACCGCAGCTGATGAAATGGAAAGAAAGAAAAAACCATATGGCATGACGCACGCCGCAGGATGCTGGGAAACAAACAAAGCCTGAACAAGCTGGTCCTGATGTCCAAGGTTAGCTCGGCTCTGCAAACACACAAAAAGGGGAACAGAGTAAGAATGAGGATTCTGAAAAATTAATGGAATAACACTTATAAAAAAAATCTCACAGCTACTTCACATCTTAATATTTCAGAATTGCTCCAGTGAGGACGATCGAGTTTAGAGACGTATTATCTCTGCTTTGGTGGAATTTCGAGTTACAGGGACACACACGTGGAAAAAGACAGTGTCAAGGTTTTATACTGTTTTCTTATATTCATGATTCATTTGAAACTTACACACGAACATCCGGATGCACATCCCGCACATGGCGATCACGCTGGAGATCTGGAGGCACCGGCCGCACTCGCCGCTCATCAGGCAGTCCCGGGTCTTCAGGCAGCACGTGGGGCAGCTCTTCTTGGGCTTCGAGCTCTCCGTCGACCTCACGTTCTCCTGCTGCGCCTCCTCGTAGCTCGGCGGCTGGGTCTGCCTCGCGCCCGGGTACTTCTCGTCCCAGTCGTCGCTCTCGCCTCGGCCCATGCTGGATTTGTTTGTAGGGAGACTAACTGGGTGGACTGGGATCTGGGAGGAGAACACGGAAGGTCGTTAGAAGCATGAAAAAATAAAAAAACAGCAAGTGTCCGATGTCAAAATGCTGCAATTTGGCCGAGTCATCCCTCGTGATCATTAATCTGTTGTTCCTCTCACTTTGGAGAGGGTGTGTTTTGTCTCTGCCTTCATCTGACTCTGTTTTCAGGAATGTCTGCAGCCGCCCAGGCAGCATTCCTTCCTCAAGCACTTCCCTAAAATGTAAATATCCCCTTCTCTGATATATAATCTTAACAAACACACAAACGAGTCGATTCCTCACAACCTACACGTGAAGTCGATTCTCCTCCTCCTCCTCTTTCTCCTGCTGCTCCCCTCGAGTCTCTTCTCAGTTAAATCTTTATGTGAATCCGAACTCTTCACTTCCATTAAAGAGAAATCCTGAAAGTGTGAATCCTTAACACGGGCGGCCTAAACTCACCTCCTTTTTATGAACACCTTATTGAGTGAAGTCACATTGATTTGACAGATTAACAATATCTTCCACGCTGATGATCACTCCTCCCTGCCAGGAGCTAACCCCCCCCCCCCCCCCCCCCCCCCCCCCCACACACCCGCTCCCCTCTGTTTTAACTGTCAAATACAATTGCTCCCCACAGACATTATCAGATATTAAGTGATAACCCTGATGGTGAAATAACATCTTATCCGTGCCATCCGGTGGCTCCCCCATTTATTACCGCTGACAGTAAATTAGATTGCTGGCATCTGGAGGGTATACCGGCGTTTTGAGTGCACCTTTCCATCTCATCCTGCCTTCAAAACTCCATTGGTTTTCTATCAGGGGTAATGAAATTCCATCGCCCTCCTCCGCCGTGAGAGCGACTTGGAGAGGAAGTTAGAGAAGGTCATTAAGAGTAGAGAGAGAGAGAGAAAAGCCACTAATGGTCTCACCCTTTGCTTTTTCAGAAGTCGCCTGTCTGTCGGTTTGGATCTCTTCTCCTCGTAGAGTTCCTCGGAGCACAGTGCTGACACACACAGACACACACTCTGTTGTGAGGCGGTGGTGGTGTCGGCTTGCGTCTCACACAGCGGGTGTGTCTGCAGGTTTTACAGGTTTCACCCAGTGGACCGCCCTGATCTCCAACAAAACAAACTCTCCCAAATAGGGCCCGAGGCTCAAAAGGTGTGATTAAGCTTCTTTATTTTAATCCCAGTGGAAAGAAGTGTGAACTCCAGCTACTCCCAACATGACTGACAGATTGTTGACTGTAATACAGGATCCTCAGAGCAGCTTAATATACATTACTCATATTTACAGATGTTGTTAAAGGTTTGTTTACGTCTGTAGAGCTTAGAAACACGAGTGTGAGATGGTTAAATACTGAACTACTGTAAACCACAAATACTAATGTGGATATACGTCACATTTATGGGATGGAGAGATGTACATTTGTGTGAGCGTATGATGGATTGACAGATGATTGATAGATGATAGACAGATAGATAGAGAGAGGGAGAAGAAGAAAAGAGATTAGAGAGGGAGAGGTAGATATAGAGAAATAAATGGATAGAGAAAGAGGCATAGAGAGCGAGAGATGAAAGACAGGTAGATAGATATGTGATGGATATGAGATTGATAGACATGTGATCGATAAATGGATATGACATAGATATTTGATTGACAGATGGATATGTGCCAGGTGGATAGATTCATACAGAAATATTAGATGCACTCAGAGGTAAAGTCTGTGGAGTCAGCATTTCATTTGCATTATTCCTCTAATGAATGCATGTGCACCAAACAGTAATATTGTCTTTTAGAAGCCAATAATAATAACAACATTTCCTCTCAGCTGTGTGACAGAAGGACGCCGCTGTGGATACGCAATCAAGTGTTCATAAATAATTACACAGAGTTAATTAATTGATTAGACAGAACGTTGCATTACATCACAAAACCACGACGAATCGAGAAAAACAAATTAGGGAGGCGATTAAAGCGCAAACAATTTGAATATATTCAAAGAATTGGTTTCCATTAACAAAGGGAATTAGCTACCGAACCATTCATCATGTGGAAACGTAGCGGAGAGAAACGCACCTGCTCCATTAGCTTTTGTCCAAACTACATTTGAATTGGTGTGTGTGTGTGTGTGTGTGTGTGTGTCCAGGAGGTTTTTATCATGGTGCATGATTTTGTCATAATCTGATAAACAAATAGTGTTTCTTCGATCCAAGGACACAGACAACAAAACACTTTGAGAACACAGGAAAACATTATCAGAAAAATAGATAAAGCAAAGACAACGAATAGGCAAAAACAGAAAATATATATAAATGTAAGAATTTACAGTCATGTGCATTTTTTTTACTTCCTCCTTTGTCTGTTCAGTTGCTTTATTAGCCAAGCAGGAGATGTGTTGGAGCATGTGGCAGGAACACGATCTTATCACTCAGCTCTCAGCTCTTATTGCTCACAGGCACACGCAGTATTTGTAGAATTGCTCAAAAACAAATTTCCAAGGCTGTAGAGTCGCATCTCATCTAAAAAACGTACGTCCTTGTACCTGGAGGACACACACACGGTGGTCGAGTCATTAGAGATGATTGTGGCTCAGTTCCCGACACTTTTTAAGACCTGCCGTTAACTTCCGTCTCCGAGGGATCACGAGGGCACATCTGTTCACAGCTGCCACCAACACATCCTGAGAGTTTGAGACGACTTGTGCTCGGAGCTCACTTACCTATAATCACATACTTCACTTCTGTTCAGGAAGCCAGTCGGACTTTAACGATGTGTCTGGATCTCTTGTCCGACAACATGTTTGGTGTGAGATGTATAAATAACAAGATGTGACAGAAGTCATGTAAAACCTGAACGTGTCTCGTCAAAAGTTCTATCAAAACATAACGATGAATTAATGCTTAGGTGGAAATTAATTGCAGGTTGTTTGAGCAAAGCATTGACAGATATAATGTGTCGGGTTAATTGATTCTTTTTTTATACCTCGTTTGGCTTTTTAATCAGTTTTCATCCAGATATTCTGAGGAGCAGAATACTTCAGATTTTATGCCCCCGTTCGTCCTGAGCTGAAATTGTAGCTGGAGGACATTTTACAGTAAACACAGTCATTTGGAAAAATGCTTGCAGGGATACAGAGCGAATACAAGTGTGTGAAAGGCCCAAAGGAGCTGTTGATTTCCCACCTGAGACCTTTTAAAGGGTCATTTTGTGTTATTTCTTCTTAATAACATATATTTTGTTTGTGACCAAACAAAAATAAATCTCCCAGTTGAAGATTCTAAGCACTTGCACTGAACTCATGTTGGAAATGATGATGTACAACGTAGAAAAAGACGTGTAAAGGCAAAGTGTAACGTTCAGTCGACCAACTCATGTTTAATACGTTATTATATGAATGTAGAAAATGTGCAGTGTTGATTTTTGATGTCATCAGTAGCTGTTATGTACCAGTAGTAACGTCCCCTTAGTTAAAGGGCCCAGGTTTAAAGATCCTGGAATTCCCCTCTAATTCAACCGATCTGATGATTCCAGATATCTCTCTCTGTCTGTTTGTGAATCATGTATCTCAAGAAGCGTTCATCTTATCAACTTCATACTTACCACGTGTTTTGTTTAGGGCCCAAAGAAGTGCAGTGTCGGTTTTGGTGCGATTTGGCAATATGTAGGATTCCATTTTGAATAAACACGACTAAAGGACTAAAGCTCTGTAGCAGCAGCGATGGAAACTGGGACTCCTCGTGGAAAGTGATTCTCCAGGTCACTGTTACACATTCAGAAAGAAATCTGAAGGCCAAACCAACAGGCAGGTTAAACGGGGGCCACCGCAGCCGTACTGATGATTCTAAATGTGATTCCTCTTTCGTTTTAATGACTATTTGCGATAAGTGGGGAGAAAAGTATCTCCCCGACTCCTCCACATCTCAGTGCTTGTTTCACAAACAACACAAAACAATTAAGTGTGTTTTTTTTTTGGTCGTGGCAGGCGAGCGTCTCCGTGCTCGACTCGATCCGGCAGCCAGAACAAACCACACTTCAGGAAACTCGGCTCAATTGAAAACACTTATTCTTTCTCAGGTTATTGCCTCGTCTGTGTGGAAAATGTATTTAGTTCCATATCACTGCTGCTCCCTTTGTTTTAATGAACTGAAAAAAAAACATCAGGAAATTAAACCGAGGGAAAGTTTTCATCGGCCCTTACTTTCAATGTTGGGAGTTTGACCTTGAGGGGTGAGTTGTGTTCACTTCATCTCTCCATGAAGTACTTCTCTCTCTCTCTCTCTCTCGCTCTCTCTCTCTCTCTCTCTCTCTCCACCGACATTCCTCTCTGCTTGCATTCTATTCCACATCTCAAGCCGCATTCCCGACTATTCAAACATTAATTATGTTTACACATCATTGTTTACACAGACACATTAATCTATACGTAGGTTGTGTGTATGTGGAATCGTTGTCAAAACATGCAGATGTGACCTTGATCCTCCCAGAGGCACGGGGGAGGGGGGGGGGGGGGGGACACACTCGTAAACACGACTATTACGCCGCTGCATCTCTATTTATTCTGCTGCAGCACAGATGTGAAATACAGCCGAGACGTTTGATTGGCGGTGACAGGTAACCGTGACCTCCGGGCGTCGCCACGCTACAGGTGACACCTCAGATAATGGTGAAGTAAAAGTGGATCCAGAGAGAGAGAGAGAGAGAGAGAGAGATTAGCTGCGTTGCTGTTTGTTATGTTTCTGATTCTGTATTTCACGAGTGTGCACTTGAAATAAATTAATTACATCATTGCAAAAAACTACTTCAACAGAGTGAGTCGAATGAAAAACAGCCTCACACACAGTCGATCCAAAGCATTTTGTAAAGCTCTGCTTTACAAAAGTCCTACCTCCTCTATGTTAACATATGGGACATGGAAAAGAACAAAAACATCCAAATATATACGTCAAATTAATTATTCTATGAGATTATGTGATAGATTTCTGGATTACTTTGTGGAAGGATGCAGAATGGGTGAGAGAAGAATTGATTACATCTTGGCATGGATCCGAATCAGGGGGCGGATCCAGGAATGGCTGCATACAACGTAGTCACCACAAGATGGCAGTATTTTGGCTTCATCTCTGGATAGGGGGAGGACGTGAGGATGAGTCGTCCATCTTTTCATACTGTCTTTGGTTTTGACTCGGCGACATGGTCGTCTTTGTGCATCAGCTCATATAAGGAACGTCACAACCGGACTAGGAAGGACATTTGCAGCCTGAGGTTAGAAGAATTTGACCACACGTGAAACGCACCATTTACTCCATGTTTGCCATTCGGTATCTCCGCTCAGCATGAAGATTATTGGATCATAAAGCATCAGAGAAAAGTCGCAGCTTTCCCCCCCTGTCTCCTCCTAAAGGCCCCACCAGGCCCAGTTCACACAATCAAACACAATTAAACCTCACCAGTGGCACTTTAAGTGTGTTGGACATGGGGGGGGGGGGGGGGGGGGACGCTGCTGGACGATCGGCTCCTTTGTGCTGCGTCGAATCCAAACTCGTATTTTTCTATTGTACCGCTGAGTTTACCTCATTGTGCTAATATGAGGTGAAATTAAATGGCCGGCTGAAGTCAAACAGACATGAGCAATAACATAATGAAAAGCCCCTAAGTCTCACCATGTGTCAATCCACATAAAGGGGACATTCTAGAGGTTGCAATTACGTTGATAGGAACCACTTCTCCCCCCCCATCCTCCACCCTCCACCCCTTCACTCTCTCTCATGCTGTTTTCCCCCTGAAGAAAAGCCCAAAGATTATAGAGCACAGACAGCAATGGCTAAATGATCCAGTTTTCAGTACAAGAAGTTACTTCCTGTAATATGCGGCTGTAACATGTTGTTCAACCAGGTTTCCTCTTTCATTATCCCTGAAAGTGGCTGTGACAGGTGCAGATGTTATTGTTCCTGGAGCTCCACCAACCTTTCCAACGCAACCTGGCAACGGAGAACAATGTTGTGTTAAGGTAAAAAAAGAAAAACACACAATGGCCTTTCAGAGAGCATTAGCTCCGAGAGACCTTGAGGTGGGGAGACAAAACGGGTGAAGACAAAAAGGTAAAACAGCTTCTTAAGCTGCCTCCGCGAATCAGGAGCAGGGACGATCATCTTTGCATTGCGTTGTGCAACAAAATGTGGGCTGTGACCCAGGGCCGGGTCTAGACAGGCATGTATGAGGGGGCAGCCACAAATCTTGAGGGGGCATTGTGCCTAACCCTAACCCTAACCCTATTTAGTTTGAGGGGGCACAACATTTATTTGAGGGGGCCAGGCCCCCTCTTGCCCCTGCCTAGACCCGGCCCTGCTGTGACCTCAGATCCTCAAGATTGAAGCGACTCAAGCTGTGATTCAAAACTTGGAAAACTTGGAAAAGTCCCAGCGTTCTGATCAGGCCCCTAAATGTCCCTGTTTGGTTCCTCATCAATATCCATGAATCCATAAATTGGCAGATTGTCCCAGATGTGCACAAAAAGTTATTGGTTCTTCCACCAAGTTTCATAGGAATCCGTAAAGTTGTTTTCGTGTTATGCCATCTAACAAAAACATCATATATATATATATATATAATATAGAGAGAAAACAACAACCATATTCCGTTATTGCAGAAAATTGTATTGAAACACATATATAACTTTTGCATATATTCATTTTCTATTTACAGGTTTATTATTACTTTCCTCGGATTTAAAGGAAGCAGCAACAATATCTGGAGATAAAAAGAAACCTGTATATCAAATCAACGTATTAGTTTATTGAGCCCTGCAGGCGATACCAGAGAGGATGGGTGTGTGTAGGTGTGTGAGTGTGCTGGTGTGAAGCAGGTGTAAAAAACATGAAATACAGCCGGCGTGAAGGCTGCAGCACGAACCTGGCCACTCTAACTTTTTTTAATTTGGATTGGCGAGTCACCTGCCAAGGCGGCCGTATTTTATCCTCAAGTCGTTTTCTGAGTATCGCGCTCGGCGGCAGAGTGGCTCTCCATCATGTGTGTCACAGGAGAACTTTATTGAAGAACACTGCGAGCAGATTGGACGCCTGGGGGGGGGGGGGGGGGGGGGGGGGGGTAGAGGCTGTCAGTGACTGTATTGAATGTGCATGTGAGGTTTTTGTTTTTATTTACTTGAGCTTATTTATTTCTTTATCTTTGTAAAGAGCTGTTTAGTGTTAATCAGGGTTAAGTCCTCAAGAGGTAGTCGCCAAAAACACTGTTATTCTATAGATCCTGTCTTTGCCTCATTTTGCATTAGAGGAATAAAAAGCACTTACACCAGAACAGGCTTCCAGCTCTTATACTCCAGCTTGTCCGTGTGGACTTTATTCAGATAATACAAAGTGTTCTGTGTAGTCATGAGATAAAAGATGATGTATCTGTATCTGTTTCAAGGGTCATTACTAATAAAAACCCCTTTGGATTAGTTTCTCTCTTTAAAAACTACCGTCGCCACTAAAGATGAATGACCAGCCCCTGAAATGCACTGGTGTTCTGAGCTGAACCATCAACACGAACACGTTACACCATATCTTTATTGACCTGTAAGTGAGAAATGTGGAGACGCACTTAAGAGAGGAGACGCTGTTCTCCTCTTCGGCTTCTTGTTAAACACACAATACACAATTGTTCACCCACAGGCACCTTATACGACATAAACACCATATTAATAAAAAAACTGAAAAACAATTACATTCTGCCGCGGCTGCTGAGAACAAGCTGCATTTTATGAAAATCCTCCCGGTGAGCAATGTGATTCTTGTGTCTGTCCTGAATCTGCTCAAGGACCCCCGACTGAAATATAGTGCTTATGTATCCTCAAGGTAATGGAAAAGATGCTCTGCTGACAGCCGGCGAAGACCCAGGGTCATGTTTTTCCTCGTGCACATAAATCTTGGCCTCCTCGTGCCCCCTGCCCGCCCTTCTCGTACATCTGTAGCAGGAGATGTCTTTCGGCTATCTTGACTGATTGAGGGGCATGATTTATATCTGCCGGCCGGGATTATAGCAGAAAATTCAATTAAACGGAGGAACATAAATAGAAGATAAATGAATAAGCGCCCTCACTCCCTCTGCGTTGCTCTTTCCCTGCAGGCCTTTGTCCGCACGAGGATACGTTAGAAGCATTTTCCTATAAAAAGATTGTTTGGGCGGAAGCGAGTGAGTCATCCTGATATGTTAATTACCTCAGCAAAGATTGGTACATAAGGTAAAAAGGACACATTAATGTAAACATTGCATATTCATACCGACAGTGAGGCAATTACCGAGAGAGAGACGTGAACACGAGGAGACGGGGAGAGAGATCCAAGTGGCACCCGGGAGGAAAACAGAAGACGTGGAGAACGTCTCTAGCAACAGGACACGGTCTGTCCTCCGTGGCAGAGGACAGGGTCATTAGTTTCCCATAGTGTGGTGCGGAGGACAAGAGAAAAACCATTACTGCAAAGAATAAGATTGATGAGGAACCGCACGTGTGATGCAACGCCGGGAACATCGAGAGAACCCCCACCTACCCCAAACCCCCCCCTTGCACCTTTCTCCCTATACGTCGCTAATGTGACCAATTTAGACCCTGACCTTTTCCAAACAGCCGCCCCACCGCGCCTCCACACGTGGAAACAGGATCGACTCGGGAACGCCGCGCTCCGTCTCTGTTTGTTCACCACGCCGGCTGAACAGCTGGACCCGGCTCTCACAGTATTGACACTGCTGCTTGTTTTACTGCTTAATTTGCAGGAGGCCTCTGAGGTGTTTATAGCCCCTTGCCATCAAAAAATGCAAATTAAGCCACATCATAAATAATCCACTTGGAAGAAAAGATGCACCCCACTCCACCCCCCCCCCCCTCATGTAACTGGAAACAAGCACCAAAGACCTGTTTCCTGTCCTCACAGTGTGCCAGTGAGTTTATCTCCACGTCCTGCAGTGTCGGGGGTGTTCTGCCTCCAGCAGCGATCATTAATATACAAGTCGCCCGTTTCCAGATGCCCTTGCTCGACAAGGAGTTCTAAATGTGGAGAAAGTGGTCGAGGAGGACACTCGTCTTGGCTTCTGCAGGGCCCAGCCTGTCCTCCCACTTAAGGGAGGAGCTAATTTATGCCCGGTGATAAAAAATACATAATATAAAAGCGAGGTGTAGCCCGGGGCAGGAAATGGCAATAAGAGGTGTGAGCTCTCAACCACAATAACTCTGAGTGATTTACAGCTCGGTGACAGGTGGAGGGAATGCTTCGGCAGCATGTCAGTCAAATGCATTCATGTCATCGTGAACTGAAGAGACAACCCCCGGAAAAAAGCACGGTGTCCTCATAATAATTCATTTATTGCTGGTTATTTTCTTTTTCTCTGCAGCTGCTGGTGCATTGTTGGAAAAACTGTAGAATCACGACGCTTCCTCAGAGGGAAAATAAATCTGTGTGTTTGCACGAACACAAAAACAGAGATTCTCTCGGTGTTTTCTCAAATTGTGAAGAAACTACGAATTAGAAATTGATAGCTCCGATGTATTAATTAATCTCTCTCACCCCCCGTGTGTCTGTGATGGAGTGCGGTGAAACACATGGCACATTTGCATGATTGGAAGGGCCGTCCAACGCTCGGCAATTGAAAAATGATCAGGTGGTCGGGGTCACACCTGTCTTGGGCTGAAAATGTTAATAAATTCACAATCGCTAACATCTCACCGAGCTCGTCGCTGCACACTCGGCTCTAATGATAACGAATGAGAGAGATGAAACAGGCCTGTGTGAAGCTGGGACATCTTTACAATATGTGACAAATCAGGGAATGAGAGGTAAAATGAGCTAATTAACAATAAGAGTCCGGTTAAAAAAGCTAAATAATACAATAGGTAAAATCTTGGCATCTTTCTATTGAATCTAATGTTTTCATCACTGTACTTTCAGATGAAAGAGCGTGAAGTGGCTCTCGCTCATCCACAGCTGGCAGGCTCTCCTCCTCTCTCTCTCCTCCTCTCTCTCTCCCTCTCTCTCCTCTTCTCTCCTCCCGTGTGCTTGTGCCGACTCTCTGACTCTCTCTCTCTCCTCCTCTCTCCTCCTCTCTCCTCCTTTCTCCTCCTGTTTGCTTGTTAAGACTCTCTGACTCCCTCTCTCTCCCTCTCTCTCCTCCTTTCTCCTCCTGTGTGCTTATGCAGACTCTCTGACTCTCTCTCTCTCTCCTCCTTTCTCCTCCTGTTTGCTTGTTAAGACTCTCTGACTCTCTCTCTCCCTCTCTCTCCTCCTCTCTCCTCCTGTGTGCTTGTTAAGACTCTCTGACTCCCTCTCTCTCCTCCTCTCTCCTCCTGTGTGCTTATGCAGACTCTCTGACTCTCTCTCTCTCCCTCTCTCTCCTCCTCTCTCCTCCTGTGTGCTTGTTAAGACTCTCTGACTCCCTCTCTCTCCTCCTCTCTCCTCCTGTTTGCTTGTTAAGACTCTCTGACTCTCTCTCTCTCCTCCTCTCTCCTCCTGTGTGCTTGTGCCGACTCTCTGACTCCCTCTCTCTCCCTCTCTCTCCTCCTCTCTCCTCCTGTGAGCTTGTGCCGACTCTCGAGCACACAGTGCACACGCCCACGGACACAGCCAGACCTGCCTGATGCAAAGGTGAGGAAATGAAGGCTGTCGCCGTGCTGCCTGCTGATAAGAGAGCAATTCCCTCCCTCCTGCTCCAGTATCCACAGCATCTGCTCTGCCCTCATAAATCAAGGGAGAGGTGGGCAGGGGGCCGCCATTTGAGATGAAGCTTGATCATCGCACTGAGAGCATCGGACCACATCCCAGCATTTAGCTAAACTCTTTCTGTCGTGTGTGTCTCACCCGTCCTCCCTCAAGGCTGCACCGCCCGGTCACGTAGCCATATGTGGCTTTAAACTGGGGCTTGACACCTCCAGGTACAGAATCCCGAGAGAGGGCCTCTGATTGGCTGCAGCTCACGAGTGATGCTCGAGATGCTGCCTTGGCCGAACTGGTGTGTTCCCTGCTCGGCCTGTTGGGACCAGTGAGTTCTGTGGGTCCTGCACTTTGCTGTTCATCATTTCAGAGCAAAACTAAATTTCCTTTGAGGCACCCTCTGCCGTCTCCTCCTCTCGAATAGAGCCACACCATGTTGTGCTCTTGGTTGGCCGGGGGCGAGAGAGGCTCATCACAGACATGCTTGTGTAGACATATGTCATCAGGGACACAAAGACATTTTTTTGGAAGCTCAGGGACACCATTAGGGGAAGTGTCTCTGCCAAAGCTAAAAAGAAAAAGTCCAGGGAGGAAAGATTAGAATCATGACTCTGCTGCAGCACCAGGAGTTTTCATTTCAGTTTCTTCTGATTATAAAAACCCCAAAGACTGAATTTGCAGAGGGAAAAAACATTATACATTATATTTTAGTAGAATTTGGAACAGCAATGATAAAGATCTTACAGCTGTAAGAACCCATTGGTGCTTATATATCCCAGGATGGACAGTCAAGTGGGGGACACCTCTCCTAGGACGAATGGTCATGTGGGGGACACTTCTCCCAAGACGGACAGTCAAGTGGGGGACACCTCTCCCAGGATGGACAGTCAAGTGGGGGACACCTCTCCTAGGAAGGACAGTCAAGTGGGGGACACCCCTCCTAGGACGGACAGTCAGGTGGGGGACATCTCTCCAAGGACAGACGGTCAAGTGGGGATCACCTCTCCCAGGATGGACAGTCAAGTGGGGGACACCTCTCCTAGGAAGGACAGTCAAGTGGGGGACACCTCTCCTAGGACGAATGGTCATGTGGGGGACATCTCTCCAAGGACAGACGGTCAAGTGGGGATCACCTCTCCCAGGATGGACAGTCAAGTGGGGGACACCTCTCCTAGGAAGGACAGTCAAGTGGGGGACACCCCTCCTAGGACGGACAGTCAGGTGGGGGACATCTCTCCAAGGACAGACGGTCAAGTGGGGATCACTTCTCCCAGGATGGACAGTCAAGTTGAGGACACCTCTCCCAGGACCGACAGTCAACTGGGCGACGCCTTTCTCTGGACGGACAAACTATCTATTAGAAATTTCACTTTTGAAATTTCACTTAAATCAAATCGATCCATGGATCTCAGTTTCCTATCGAGGGCTCTCACAGCCCGAGGAGACGAGTTTGTCCTCGTCACAGGACATAATGTCTCATGTGCAGCAGGAGGCTGGTGAGTACCTGTTACCTCTCGGGTCGTTGAAAGGGACACGGTGACACGGCACCGAGACCCTTCATCATCCAGAGCATCACAGGGCTGTCACAGCCTCGACTGAACACAGCCCCGAACCATTCCTTACTCCATCATGACAGCTAATGACAAATGTCCGTCACTGTGGAGCTGCCACCTGATTAGTGTCAACGCATAAGAGGCTTGGGACGGACACGGAGGAGCTCCTCATCCCCAACAATGGAAGTGGTTTGGTAATTGATGGCAAAGCACTGCTGTGCCTGAAGCCTGTGAGACTGTCACACTTACAATGATGTGTGGTTCCCGAGGACGAGGACTGTCCCCACCGCGAAAGTGTGTCTCACCGTGTGTTAGTGTAACAGGCAGCAGCCATTTCACTGCGTTCAGCTTCACTTGAGTCATTTCAGTGACTGAAAGACTGATGGGTGGGGGGGGGGGGGGGGGTACTGGGAGGTTTAGAATATGACCTTCATGATGAAAATTAAGTATTTCCTGTTTCCTTTTCCCGACATGGCGAGTCCTTGAACAGCTTGCATACAGTAAACCAACTTTTTTGGGGGGGGTTCAACTTTTTCACTCCAGGACTGATTTGTTTACCTCCGCTGTGGTTTTTCCCTCAAGGGCTCAAACAATCCAGTCCCACATATTGATTTGCATATTACCTTTCGATCCCCCGAGCGATTGTTTAAAAAAAAAAAAAAAATCCAGCTTGGCCTTTTTTAATGGAAATCAGGGGGCGAGGCATGTATAATCTACACACGTGCCTCGAATGATTTATTAACAACTGTTCAGATATGAAACCAATTTGTCTCACTAAATGCATTTTTATTTATCAAGCTGTTGGGATGAGGTTAAAAATTAATAAGCAAATAATTGCCAAACAAAAGCAAAAGCTGCAGGCGAGCAGCTCGGTGAAGTGTCCCCCCCCCCCCCCCCCCCCCTCGTTAAGAAGCCCTCACACGCCTGATGGAGGCTGTTCAACTGATGCTACGTTCATGGACTTTGATGTTTAACATACAAAAAAACAACACAAAAAGGATTGTCGTGACATTTAGCCCTAAAAAATATGTAAGTTTTGTGTGTTTGTGTGTTTTTGTTTGTGCTCGGGACCCCCCCACACACAACCACACACACACATACTCGAATGTCCTCCGTATATTCGGGTCAAGCCTCAGAAGAGAATTATAAACATGAATCATTTTTGTAATTGAGATAAAGAGAATGAAATGCTGAGGAGTTTAAAGGATCCAATCCATCTCTAGAAATAGTCTCAGGGTAAAAATTGTGTAGGACATATTGTCCTCAATGAATTTCTTGGTCATGGCCACCAGGTCTCTGTACCTCCGAAGAGGGACAGAAATGTTGGACGTAGAAAGTCTTTAACAGAATTTATTGAATCACAAAGAGCATAAAAGATAAGGTCACACTTCAAGTAACCACATCAGATATTTATGAAATTCTATCAGGATCCTAAACGTTGAACCCTGCTCACGTCTGTTTTACTCACGGATGAAGACTTGTGTAACTTATTGACCCTGAGAGACTTTGTGTTTGTCGAGGCTCTTCCCTCCTCCACAAGAGGCTCTGACATGACCCTGGATGCTATGGAAACAGCCAATAGACGTGAGGACAGATGAGTCCTCACAGCTTCAGGAGAGAAGAACAATGAACTGTGACCGGAGAGAGAGACGGACTAACGAAGGAAAACAGAGGAGCTTCGACCAGGGGACGGAATCACGTCATGGACTCAAGAGGATCATCGGAGGTCGGAAGCAGGCCAACGCCAGAGCCTCCAGGAATTCGATTACAGGGGATGTGATGGACGGAGAACGGCCGTCTGGAGGAAGGATGTCCTGAGGTCCTCTGGGTCTTCAGGACAGCTGTCTCCTGCCTCTTCACCTCGAGCTGCTCAGATCGAACTTGTCTTCTTCAGATCAAACCACACGACCTCACTGTGTTCGGTTGGAGCTTGTTTTCTAACTTACATTTCTTCTCAGATAAATGAACGACTGCAGATGAGAGGGATCTGTTGTTTTATTTGCTGGACTATTGCAGCTGGGGATATGAACACATGTACACATGCAGCAGCACATTGTTAAAGTATGTTACACAGAACTGGAACGAATCTCCAGCTTCCTTTTCATCCTCCTCTCGCTCAGTGACAAGATCTTTTGTAGAAAGGGAAAACGAGACCTTTCTCTCTCTCTCTCTCTCTCTCTCTCTCTCTCTCTCTCTCTCTCTCTCTCTCTCTCCCCTTTCTCTCTCTCTTTCTGTGCGTCTCTCGACCATATTAAAAGATTTCCTCCCTGACCTTTAAGTCCTGTGAAAGAGGAGCCCCCTCATTTAAAGTGAGTGGAGGTGTGAAGACATTTTAATGCTAGTTTTGCCTCTAATCTCCTCTTATGAGCTGGGAGCAGGAGCTGGTTTGATATTGGAAGGACAATGTCTTCACATCAAAGGTCCGACTTAATACATTTTTATTTAATATATTTAATATGTTACCTTCCTGAACTGAGAGGAATTCAATACAGAAAGATGATACTGTAGTGACCGTGACATGCTGTGTGTGGGCCACCAAAACATCTCAATGATAATCAGTCATAATAATGATGAAATATTCAAATCTAAGGCACCATTACACCAATATAGGGCCACAGATAATATAGAAATAGATCCTAAAAATACTGGCATGAGTTATTATGGTCTCCCCCACCCCCCCCCCCCCCGCATCTGATGTCTAAACTAGCAGGATGTTTAAAATCTGTTTAAACCACGAAGCCTCAACGAGCTAGTTTGTCTGGAGCATCAAATATCTAATTATAATCAAACTTATGGGAAAACGTGTCCGTGGAATATACACACAACTTGTTTGTCTCCTTGTCCTCTACACGTCCTCACAGGGTGTTTATGAGCTATACTGCAGCCCGGCCACCAGAGGGTGATCTAAACACTTTGGCTTCACTTTTCGGGGGGAGCTGTCCTCACGTCTGTCTCTAAATACGCAGTCTATGGTTTTTACTGACCACTGGTTGAATACTAGGTCTGTGACCCACTCAGTTTGTGTATATATAAAGACTATAGAATGTATATAGCTATGGGGCAGTTTGCATAAGAGGCTGCAGAAGCTTGAGGGGACATTATTCAGAAGACACGTGGACTCTGTAGATTCTTTGACTGACATTTGACGGACATGAGATAA